>NW_027271581.1:0-112500 GCF_040938485.1 Diadema antillarum | reverse complement strand
TTCATACGTCATTCCTTAATCATAACAAATCGAGAGAATGCAGTTTGCTGTCCCATTCAATATCATCCGCAGCAATAATCTGGTGTAGGGCTGTTTTATTATAGAAAAGGAAACGAAAAATAGAACTCAACTGTAAAACGCTGTTGAAGAAGCACAAATATAAATATTGGGCATCAAGCAATATGTTAATCCGAAAGGTCTCCCATTGAGGTGCTAGACTTGGTGAAAAAAATTATTCACAGAATGTGCGCAAAATGAAAAAAAGTTAATTGTAGGTGATAAAATGTTACTTTATCTTTTAATCTCGGTGTGCTGATAACCAGATGATTTGAAGATAAGATAAAAGGATGTTTCGTACCATATTACCAAAAGTTCAAGACATTATTTCAACATCACTTGTGAAATACTGCTTAAGATGGTTAGAATTAAGAACCTCAAAGCGTTGTGGAAGAGTGGCTTGGAGCATGGAACAGTAAAGCCAGTGGGAAGATGAGCATTCGGTTATTAAGCAAATAATCAAGTTGGTGAAGGAGATGGGACAAACTATCACTTCCGAGGCGATCTGGATGTAGCTATCTTTCCGAAGCGCGGCTGAGGAAAGATAGAGTACAAATCAGATCGCCGAGGAAGTGATACATGTAGTTTGTCTCATTGCCTGAAACTAAAAGTTGATTATTTGCTTTATATTTCACATCTAGGGTCCTAGAAATTCACATTTTATTCAACATCTAAACCATTTTAGCTGTCTTTAGGTATCCTTAGGGCTTAGGCTACGTGTGCGCGTAGATGACAAAAATAATGAATTTGCTGCGCGCACGATGCGCGCACCGCGCGGCACCGAAGTGAAAGTGCGTTGCACTGTGTACTATCAAATGACCTAGGTCAAATGATAGTCCACAGTGCAACGCACTTTTATTTCGCGCGTAATCATCTTTTGTTAGGACTGTGGATATCAACGAAACAAAAGGGACTATCAAAATAGAGTGCAACGAACTTTTCTTCTCAGGTGATGCGATGGGCAAAACTACGCTTCATTACGTGATCAGCTCTGGACCAATCCTATTGCAACATTCTTAGTATGTGGAATATAATATGCTATAGTGCTTATATGCGCATACATACATTTGCACAAGTTAGAAAGAATTTAAACTCCTGTAAACCCCTCTTTGGACAAACCGACATATTCTTCGCAATTCTGAAATTTCAGCAAAATTCTGACTATTCTGCCTTTATTTTCAAAGAAATTAGACATCTCAGAACAGGTTACAGCTCGTTATTGTGAAGGTTCATTATTCCGAAGGCTCTTTAGTCCAAAGATTCATTATCCCGAAGGTTCGTTATTCTGAATTTCATTTTCGGATTAACGAATCTCCGGAATAATGAACCTTCGGAATAACGCCACAAATGTTCGGATTAACGAACACTTTTTCATTTTCGGATTAACGAACCTCTGGGTATGGGGAATTTGTGTCTTTCGGAATAACGAACCTTCGGAATAGTGAACCTTCGGAATAACGAATAGCACCCCTAAGAACATGGTCGTTGCATCTCATCTATTCAGTGGCAAGTGCTATCGCAGGTGAAGGAGATTTACAGGGAAATAAATCCGATAGAATATACTATATGGCCAAGAGCGAGGGGTGTTTTTGAAGAGTATGTCGCTGAGAAAGAGAAAAGAAAAGAAAATCTTTTCAATCTTATGCACGAAATCCTAATCTAACTATAATCATGCCGGACATAACCAGTGGGGAGAACGTACGAAATTGGTGAGGTACACATATAAACATATTTTTTTCCAAAATTCATTCTATATGTAATTATATCTTATTATATACCTCATATATAGAATCCTCTCATCTGATTAGTTAAAAGTGGAGTCGTAAAAATAGCTGTGCCCCATTTTTGATTTACTGTGCCCGGCACCGGGGCACAGTAGATCAACTGTGCCCTGTCAATAGGTTTGGAGACAGTCGCGACCCCGTACACATAGATCGTTCATAATTATGTACGCACCAATGATACGACAGCCGCGCATTCGATCAGCGTGCTGTAAAAGAGACTAGCGGTCACTGTGCCCTGTAAATAGGTTTGGAGACAGTCGCAACCCCGTACACTGTACACATAGATGTTCACTAGATGATCACGAGTGCTGTAAAAGAGACTAGATTCTATATTTTCGGTATCTATATTTCGGAATCTATATTTTCGGTATATAAAACAAAAGTAATAATGACTGCTTGATATTCGGGGCACAGTTAAAATTATGTAGGCCCTCGGTGATGTGAAAACCATAACCATGCCCTCAGCTTCGCTTCGGGCATGGTTACGGTTTTCACATCACATTGGGTACATAATTTTTACTGTGCCCCTCATAGCAGTCATCATTTGTATACTACGAAACCGACATTTTTTGTTCCTTGTTTCTCGGTCGGTTACCTTCTATAGTATTAAAGTCAGCGCCTAAAAGTTATTTACAGTCCAAATAAACATGCTTAAAAAAACACCACGAACCACAGTAACGGATGTCACACAACTTGAATACTGGAACCAATCACTTTTAGAAGATAGCTGAAAATCTTCGAGTTTATCAGTGTTAATGCAATCGGTTGTACTGTCTATGACCACTGTGAAATAGAAAATTGTTAATCAAGCAAAATATCTGCAGGATATCGTTTGTGCCCAAATTATACTCCATTGAAGAATGAAACGTGAGTTACAAAAAAAAAATGAGGAAAGGAGCATTTGATTCAAGTCACGAACAAGACAATTCTTATTTTCACATACTCTCCGGACAATCAAATATGTGTAATCCTGTAAACATCATAGCATTAAAGAAAAAAAAATATATGATATATATATCGCTTTTGTATTTTTATCGTCAGTGCGTTAGACTGATAAGTTTTTTCCTCTTTTGTCTACCGACAGTTTTTTAATCACTTTCCCTGTATTTTACGAGGACTTTTTATGACAGTCGCCCCATGTCTCCACACGTGTCTTTTGTCACGTTTCTTGTCGTTCGTGCAATCATGATCGAGATTATAGCCTACTGAAGCAGAGTGATTTTCACGCGCATTTACTGCCACGAGGGAGTTTGATTGTTTTTCACCTGCCATTTGCCTGTGGTCCTCCAATTAAACTTTTCTAAGTTACCATAATTCTTACCATAGCAGTTAGTTGTGGAAGGAAATTGTTGTTTTCGTTCTTTAGTCATCAAGTTAAAAACATTTTAAAGAAACCGAAAGAAAAAACAACAACATAACAATCTCTGTCAACCTATTAACATGCCGGGTAATAACACGGCTCTTTTCCATTAGTTGTCTCCGCTTTTGATAAACTCATCTTTTTTTTTAAACGTTGGAGGCCAGACGGTAACCAGCTACGTACATGCAAACAACTGTTAAGTCGGGAGATTACAATCAAACCATGATAATAGCAAGTACAAAGCCAGACTTGATAAAGACTCGGGACAAATCAAAAGTGTCACATAGACTGTTTCCATAAAAGTCTGAGTGCAGACTTCCACTCATAGTTGCAGGACCTGCCAACAGATTCTGCTCGTTGTCGATTTGCGAGGCACTTTAGGACGAAGAATGATGGTAAGCTGTTTTTCATTTGTCTTTTTTTTTTGGTTAGTCTATCAGACTACTGAAACAGTTCTTTTCCACTTGTAAATTCTCAAAGTGATTTAGGAAAAACAATAAAGTTTGATGGACAATCCTTAATTGTTTTTTTTTTCAATCCATGCCTGATCAGAATGCTTTAATATAGGTTTTCCCATCCATTTTCGCACTTTTGTCATTCAATTTCAAAGATTTATTATTAAATTTCGACCCGAGAAGCACGTGGAACGCAAATCCTAACTTCAATTTCGTCAATTGTCATTGTAATTCGTTTTTCGTCAAACATTTTCGAAGACATGGCATTCAGAATCGTCAATTGTCATTCAAATTTATCCCTCCGGCTGACGGATCACAGAATGTGAAGATCAAATTCGTTTTTGTTCATACAATTTCATGAATTTTTCATTCAAATTAGTCAGATGTTGTCGATTCTTTAGTTTGATGGTGAACCAACTTTAAACCGACATATTTTTACCTTCTTTAGTAATATTGTATCGTAACACATTATTCCCTAACCATTTGCTTAGACAATACACACAAAAAACATGACTGCCAACCAAAATTGACTGAAGGATAAACGACAGTCAAAAGTCATAACCCAGGACAGTATGTCAGTGTCACCTTTTGAAATTTAATTCGTAATGTTCAGGTTTTCGCATCATAATGCATGAAGCAAACTTTAAATTTTGTACCCTGTATGGAAAGCAGCAAACATAATTATGGTAACCATTCTCTGACATTAAACAGGCTACAATTTAAATTTTGTCGTAAATCATGTTTGCCTAGAAATCGTTTGTCAGTGTTTTCGTTTGCGAGAGGGTACGTCTGTTTGTATCAGTGTGTACTCGAATTGCTTTTGTGTGTCTGTATTTGTGGTTATGTGTGTGTGTGTGGGGGGGGGGGGGACACTTGTGTGTATCTTAACTCCTGAATGAACACTCTTAAAACATCCGAGTCAGAACTGACCCGGAACTGGGTCCGTTGGGGTCATACACCGTTCCGGGTCAAAAATGACTTGGAATTTGGTTATGAAGAACCGAATGGGGTCACCCTTACCCAATTCATAACTCTGAATGGGTCATATGTGACCCCATTCCTTGTCATTTCTGACCCGGAACGGTGGATGATCCCAACCGACCCAGTTCCGGGTCAGTTCTGACTCGGATGTTTTAAGAGTGTAAAATGTGAACGGTTACAGAAAAAAAAAAAACATGAATGACTGGAAAATCACACCGGTTAGAGATATGAGACGAATATGAATGAAAATTCAATGAAAATGATTGACAAAAGACGAAATCGATCCTGCTGTTTTTAGTGTTGCGACTGAGTGAGACTGACGAATTTGAAGTGTAAATGACGAAAATGTATGCCAAATGACTAAATTGAATGGACGTTATTTGAAAATGAACGACGAAAGACGAATTTGAAAGTGAGATTGGCCTATTCCCGATATCCTGCGACGAAATTGAAGTAAACATTTGTGAAATTGAATGAAAAAAGTTTGAAAATGAATGGAAAAACCTATAATCAGTCAAGTCAAAACCACCCCAATCCCTATTAAGATACCCCCGTCACTTCCCCTATTACCACCTTCCTGCCCCTACAAATATCCGCCAGCCTCCCCCTCTCAAAAAACAAAGAGAAATCTCTTTAGAGGCAAACTACAACACATACCTCTACATACACATATTTTAGTTTGAGTGCGTCAAAAGGTGATTTATTTGTTTTCAACCAAATCACAACATTTTGCTATTCATCTTTCATTATTATTCAGCTAATTAATAAACAGTAACGGTCCTTAAAGACTTATCAAATGCATCGCCAACTGATGCATTATCCCTCTTTGAAAGAAGAGTAAAGTACCTAACCAACAAAGAAAAAAAAAGTAATTTGAAGTAATGAGTACATTGTAAATTGTGAACTGATGTACAGGGATTGTTGCAATTTTTATTCGGGGGTATTTGCATTTATGGCTCGCTATTGTGCCCACAATTTTTATTCAATCTTAACAAATGAAGTGCCAGAATGTTTGCATTATTCTCTTTAAGAATACTTGAGCGATGAGCGAAAGATAAAGTGGCTAGTCACTTTTTGTTAGCGGTGTACCCATACATATTATTATATTTACATGTGTGTTTGTTTGTATGTGTGTAATACGATATGAATGACAGTGAAAATCATGATCTTGTATTCATCCTATACATGATTATGATTTCTGTCGCTAGTCTATAATGTATTGGAAAAATATTGCGTGAATGACCACAACAAGATGCATTAATAAAGAAAAGTAAAGATATACATCGAGAAAAAATTGTGTATTGTACGTTACTGGTTACAAGCTTCGTTTCTTCAGGAATGTAAATTCTTTGAGTGGCTATTCCACTCTTGTTTCTTCAATATCAATATGTGAAAAGTCTTTGTCTGGAATAGTTGCGAGACCTTAATTCTCCATTCTTGCATATTTCTTCACGTGTTTACATGTGTCTGTGTAGGGCGTATGACAGAGGACAGTCTGCTCTTTAATCATCCAATGACTTGCGTCGCTAGTCTATGCATTTGATACATTTAAAGAATTGTGTAAATTAGCACAAATAAATGCAGTATAAAAGAAAGCTTTTCATTCATCTAGCAGCCACATGGAGGAGATGGAGTTCGCACATTGATCTATTTTCCACAATCTGTTCGGTAACTTTATAACAGACAAATAATAAAAACACACATGATCCCCTCCCCAAACCCTCCCCCCAACCCTCCCCCCCCCCCCCCCCAAAAAAAAAAAAAATAAATAAATAAATAAAAAAATAAAAATAAAAATAGAAATAAAAATGGTCGAATCTTTCAGGGGAAGAAGATAGAAGCATTAGAAAACTATACAAATATGATACAGTGTTATTGAAAAGCAGGTCACACAGGCTAAGTTGGAATGCATAAGTTTCATAACCAAATAGCCTATGGCGAAGTTGACCGAAAGATCGGTCTGTATCTGTCCGTCGGGGAATGTTCCGCTGAGACTGCGTCTGGCTTTACGGATCCCCTCGGTAGACAGCGTTAATGGAAAAATACTTAGCATAAAAGAGTCCTCCAGACAGACGGATCTTTCTGTCTAATGGCGAAGTACCATTAGAATGTTATATATAGCCTATACTTCGATGGGGCGTTAATGCCCCAGTCACACAGTGCCTTACGATGGGTTACGTCCGCCGCCGAAGGATACGGATGAGTGGACGCAGGGGAACGCAGCGTGGACGCAGGCATCCGCAGGGTCGTATGTAGACGCAACCTTCCGTAACTAATCCGTAAAGAAACGCAAAATGACGGCGCCAAGCCTGCGAAATATTGAAATGTTCAAAATTTCGCAGAGGGACTCCACGGATGCATCCTTACGGAAGTAACCGTAACTAAACGTAACTATCCGTAACTGAACGTAGCTATCCGTAGCTTGGACGCAGACCATCCGCAAAAATGTTTACCTCCCGTCCATTTGCGTTCATTTGCGTCCACCGTAAGTATCCGAAATTAACCGCAAGTTAACGTATCACAACACTTACGTCCGGTTACGGACATTTACTGACAGTTACGGATGCTGCGGGCGATTGCGTCCCTTGACGTTTTCCGTTTTCCACTCCCATGGCAACAGAGAGTCGTGGGAAACCACACCACCCGTCTTGCCAAGATGCAACGCATGTACCTGAAGGAATACTACAACATAGTCGGAGCGGTGGAGTGGCAAAACCGCATGGTCGAGTTATGAAATTTCTCCCATAAATGGTCATTTTACGTGGCACCCATATACAAATGACATTGTTGACCCTTGGTGCTGAACTTATTTTTCTTGCATTCCCTGAATGTATGTTATTCGAAAATGGTCAATATTTTGGGTAGGGAATGGGATTACAGCATTTCATTTACTTTTCTGGCCGGGGAGGATGTGGGGCAGCGATAAACTATAAACAATGAGAACGACAGTATTTCTATAAAGTCTTAACCCCTTTACACTCCATGGAATGGGTATTACAATTTTTATTTTGTGTTTTGGAAATGGAGGGGTGTGTTACGGCACATTTTGGTAAATTGCACATTTTGGTAAATTACCAAAATGTGCAGTTACCAAAATGTGCAGGACATTGACGGCACATTTTGGTAACTTTCTGCTTCTCCACAATCATAAAAAACAAAACAAATTGTAAGTGCAGTTGGTTTTTGTCCCCACCGAATGAGTTCGGCAGCCTAAAGGCCGTGTCACACCTTTCCGGGCAAGCTACGCGGGCTTGTTGTGAGTAAGGTTTTTCCAGCACGCAGGGAAATTATCTCGCCCGTAGTTGCCCGGAGCTGCGCACGCAAGTCCGATTTACCCGCAGCCTAGTTTTGAGCAGCACCTCGCAGGCAACTCCCACGCAGGTACTTCGCAGTCCCCGTATGCGGTCAGCGCGGCCAAGATAATGACATTCTGTCATTTCTGTTGGACTTCTGCCATACCTTCAGATGAATTTCTGAGTTGTCAGCCCCCCCCCCCCCCCCCCCCCCCCCCCCCACGCGCCTGGCACGCAGGTCACACAGAATACCCGCAAGAAGAACATAAGTGGCAAGTAAGACACATGCACAACTCGCCCAAATCCTTGTCCGCCCTCAGAAATTGTCCGGTACGGGTGAGATATGTGCTAGGTACTGTCTGGTGCAGGTCATCTGCGGGAACCTCCGGGTAGTAAAAATTGTTCTTCGCAAGTCGCACGCAAGGCTTGCACGGAAAGATGTGACACGACCTGTAAGGCCGTGTCACACCTTTCCGGGCAAGCTACGCGGGCTTGTTGCGAGAAGGGATTTTTCAGCACGCAGGAAAATTTTCGGACAAGAATGTTTACGAGTTTAGTACTTGTGTCTTATTTGCTAGACGCGTGCTACTTACCTTCTACTTGCGTGTATTCCGTTTGACCTTCATGAGAACTTTGAAACCGATCCGTTTTCTGTTACGAGCGACTTACGGGTACTGCGAAGTACCTGCGTTGGAGTTGTCTGCAAGGTGCTGCCGGTAAGGGTCTCCTACTGGTGTTCCGCGTGTACCCCCGCAACTCACTCGGAACAATTTTGAACATGCTCGGCCTTGTCATACGGTATGTGGGGAAGTTTGACTTACGGGGAAGCAAATTTGCTACCCGGAGCTCTCCGCAGTTGGTCCGCACCTGACAGTACCTAGCGCGTATCTCACCTGTATTTGCCCGGAGGTGCGCACGCAAGTCCGATTTATCCGCAGCTAAGTTTACAGCACGACCAAAACTTTTTCCGGGTGAGCCGTGGGAATTGCCCGCAGAGGTACACGCAGAACGCCAGTAGGAGGCCCTTAGCGGCAGCACCTTGCAGGCAACTCCCACGCATGTATTTCGCAGTCCCCGTATGCGGCCAAATTAATGACATTCTGTGGTACTTCTGCCATTCCTTCAGAGGAATTCCTTCACTGAGTTGTCAGCCTCACGCACCTGGCACGCAGGTCACACAGCATACCCGCACGAAAAGCAATCACAATAGCTTACTCGAGCCTTCAGCTCGGGTGAGCTAAATAAGTGTCTTGCCTGTCTTTACTGCAGGACCAAATCACCTTAACTCCTTGACCGTATTATATATAAATCTCAGCCCATCCATGGGTTTTTAGTTCAGTTACCAAAATGTGCAGATTGTCCAAAATGTGCAGGCAAATCCACTTTGAACTGCACATTTTGGTAACAGTTGATCCCGTCAGGTATAGGTGCACTATCGGCACATTTTGGTAAATTACCAAAATGTGTAGTTACCAAAATGTGCCGTGACATAGTGAAGGCACATTTTGGTAACTTGCACATTTTGGTAATTTACCAAAATGTGCCGATTTACCAAAACGTGCCGTAAAAGGATGTTCTAAAGTCCAGATGTTTAATTTTTTATATCTGGAAAATTATCAAGCATTACGGTAACTTTATTATATCAGTCTCCTTAACATAACCCAGTAAGTCATGATTATCGATGCACAATTACAGCGAAATCAAAGCTGGTCTATTCCATGACTGTAATTTGTTTTTTCTTACTCTATTGTTTAACTTATGTTTAACTTTTGGTATGATTATGCTATGTATACTGGACATTGATGACGTATATTCATATTTGAGTTGCACAAAATCAATTCAAACTTAGAGTTCAAAATTTCATTTTTCTTCTATTGCTGTAAAACAAATTAAAGGAATGCGAAAATCTTCACAAGTTGTACGTGACATAATTTTAGCTTTTCTCTAGTGTACAATATAAGACAGTCCGATATGTGATAACCTTGTTGTCATAATACACTTACTGAACAGGGATCGTCAGAGAAAACCACATTGAGTCCATAATTATTCACAACAATCTGTAACAATCCGTAACTCTCCGCAAGTATTCAGAAGTATTCGGAAGTTTACGCAAGTCGAAAAAAAAAAAACAAATAAGGTGTCAATTCGTAAGATTATCCGCAACTGGACGCAGGTTTCCGCATCTGATCGTATCTGTCCGTATCGCCTGCATTTTCCCGTATTTTTTTTGTTAAAAAAATTCTTGTGACGGCAAGGGATCCGCGAGAGTCCGCAGGAAAAATGACTTTTTTGGACGTAACTCCGGACGCAGAGCATTATGTGACTGGGGCTTAAGAGCAAATCTGGTTGCACTTTCGTCCGAATTAGCACATTTGCACGCCGATTGGCGATGCTTGCTCAATTCAGTTCAGTTCAGGTAAATTAAACAAATCAAATTCAATTTGATTTTACTTCCATTAAACAAAGTGTGACACAAAATACAAATCATGCATGTCACCATCACATTGTTTGATCAATTAACCCTATTAAGCCCAAGCTATTTTGACCCCTCGCAGGCCCAAGGGGGGGGGGGGGGGGCACATTGTGCCCCCCTATATTACTTTTTTATTATTTGATGTATCATCGTCATATTTGACACGTGGGTAGAGTAACTCATACTCTACATGACTGTAGATTTGAATTTTCACAAGGTCACTCATGGAGGGCGCTATTTACCAAAATATAAAGAAATACATAGGAAATATGCTAAAAACATGATTTTTCTGTATAATTTCTGTATCCCCATCATATATGTCTTATCATAGACCAATCATTTTCATATTTGCCACAAATGATAAGCAAGTGGAATTTCATTATTTGTTATGGTTGAAATTTCTCAAGGTCACCACATGGGGGTGCTGTTCATATCAACATAGTGATACATTATGAGACCTGAGATGAAATCTTTGGGATGGGTACATGTATAGTTATGACATTTCATATTTGCATAATACTGGAATTTTGAGATTGCAAATTGATAATATGATAAACTAGTGATATCAGAGGCATAACTTGGGTGAAGGAATAAATAACTCAAAATATAAGGGCAATCTTTAGAAAATATCATTGTTTTCAATTATCTCTATTATATCTATTGTTTTATGCCTTTGTCACATAAAAACAAAGGAAATAATAAGAAAAATTTTCCAGGACCATAATTACTTTGAATTTTGCTCCTTCAACAAATTTCAGCCAAGAAACATCCATTTCATACACTGTAATGCTGTTAAATGAAATGGGAACAGAAAAAAAAGATGCAAAATCTGACTGACATAGTTGTCAGTTTATGGTTGCCATGGCAACCAGCAACATCAAATATAGCTTAATTATATATCAAAATGTTTGTAATAAGATTTTAGGAAAAGTCACCAAATTTAGTTGAAATCGAATAAAGGGCGAAGGAGTGGCAAACGAAAATCTGCCCCCCCCCCTTGGGCTTTATAGGGTTAAAAAAAGTACGCATAACACAATGTAGATTTTGGGTATGAACTCTTCTGAACTGGGTGAAGTATTGAAATCGTTCCATTGCCGCGTTGGATATCCACGCATTTGGCTATTTTGATGACTAAATAGTGAAATATATTTGGGAGATGTTATAATCGAACATTACTTGGCCAAGCTCAAATACTTAAAAACGTTCTTTATTCAAGATCTTATGATTGGAAAACAAAGCATCGACATGTGTTTGTAGGTGAAGGTTAAATACAATTTTGAGGGTATGTTTCTGCAGTGAATGAAGTTTATCAAGCAATGTCTGGTAGGCTTGCCCCAACTGGATATTCCGTAAATTGTAATACATATATCATATCTAAATATTTCATCATCAATGTCATAAATGCAGAGGAAAAGAAGCCATTATATCCTATTAATATACGTCTGAACCACGAGAAATATAATAATTTTACAATTACTATCAACATGACATTTCCATCAAACCTTGTTATGAACACGAACACCTAAAAATGTGTTGCAAGAAACTACTTCTAGGAAAGTTTTGTCAAATATACGATGTTGCGTGGAGCGTTATCTACTCATTTGTGTTTTTACTATCTAGTGATAGCGTATCTACATTGAATCCATCTATTTCGTGTAACATCATTTCAATTCATCATTATTGCTTGAATTATCAAAATATGGGATCAGGGTGAGACAAAAAAAAATAATTAGAGACACCTGTAAATAATAAACATGAAAGTTTGTCGAAAGATGTATGAAAATCACTAATGTAAGTTTTAAATAACAATGGGACTAGCAAGCTACATCTTGTGCGACACTACATTCGATTGTTTACATCATGGACCTACTACACACATGGACTAGTAACGAAGGTCTTTCTTTGATCCTATCATCACCGCCGCCACCTGATTATGTGTATCTTAATCATTACATTCAGGTGCTTGGATAATGACGATTGCGCAATCGTGCATCGTCACTAACAAAAGAAACATTTCCCTCATTACGGTCTTATTTTGCTGAGGTGCCTTTTCAGACTCAACTGCCTTTGAATAAACATTGATGAAAGGGAGCAGCAAACCCCAAAACGTGACAGTATTCCTGTTACAAAATTGAAAATTACTGAAGTGGACACTTGTGGACAAGCATGTAACATGGCTTAAAATGAGAAACATTTTATGAAATATGAAAGAGCATTTAATTTTAAGAAGGATTCATTTATTTGATGAAAATTGATTTTCAAATGGCTGAGATATCCAAAAAAGTGATACTAATAACAGGCAACAGGCCACGCCTTTTATTAGGATCTCTTTGTTTCACCTCGTTTTTGAATATCTCCGCCATTTCAAAACCGATTTTCATCAAATAAACTTTTGATACCCCTTAGAATTGCATGCTCTTTGACATCTCGTAGAGTGGTTCCTGAATATCTCGCAAAACGTTAAATGCTAAATCCTCACCTTGACCAGAACTGTACATACCCTTTAATGATGGGACATACACGTCATCCACGGTTCCTGTCCATGTTTACTCTGGAACAATGTGCGAAAAATGGGAAAATTGGATTACAAGTCACAACCAACCTGCCAAAATAATTGCTTTCTCTTGTAAAGTATGCATTTTTCGCAAGTGAAATTACTTGAGCGATGATTTCCCAATGTACACTTCAACTGCATATGTGTTTTTCTTTATTTTAGAGAATTACTATCTTCTGCTCATGTAATTTTCAGATTTCTCAACGAGCCGTCTTGTTTTTATCCAGGCTACCAGTCGGCGGTGATGATGAGATCAAAGAAGGAAAATATGTTCAAAATGCTTTTGTGACATAAACAGGTGCATGAATTAATTAACGCGCGATAAATGTCCATGTGTAGTAGGTCCATGTTTACATAATGGGAGTCCCAGCATTGCCAGTGATGTGTACATATGGGATCCGTTAGATAAATAGCTCATGAGCCACTCCAAGACTTTTCCGGGAAAACCGCAATGAGATACTTTTGCTAAAAGCATGCCATTTTATCGTTGATACATATATCGTGTCAAAGGTTTTTGAACAGTCTAAAAAGATACCTTTATTGTATGCGAACATGTATCTGAAAGTGCATGTGTGCCTTTCTAATGAACGGTAAGTTGTGCGTATAAAGTGTTGTGATTTTCTCTGGATGCACGTGAAAATTGTCTTATCTCTACTTTTGCTTGGACTTTAACGTGTGCGAAATTGCGCTGGGAAATTCTTAAGTGTTTTTTTTTTCTGATATCATCTCTTTGCATCAAAAAGTATTATGACTTCATATATTTTACATAATTCCAAAGTAATATTTTATATTTAAGGAGACGATGTGATTGCTGACACACAAGCAGACTTGCTAACAAGAATACTAATCATTGAATGGGTGTACTGAGACCAATTATTCCTTGATATGAAATAAATCTGTCTGAACTCTTATAAATCGCTTTATCTCCTTAACTGTTGACAAATGTCTCTGATCCAATGATGATCGCCGAAATTAACTTACATTATTTATACATTATTATACATTATTATAAGGACCAGCTTGACGATGTGTTCTTTTTGAATGCCACAATATTTTTTTTTTTTTTGCTTCCGGTTATTTCTTCTTCTTTTTCCGTCTTGCTTTAAATCTCCTATCAAGGATTTCATCACCCCTCATTGGGCGTTGGTTGTATTTGGTTTCATGGTTTGCTTTCTGCAGGGTACAGCCGATGGTGAGTGTAAAATCAGATCACAGGAACGATAAGGATTTACATTGAAGACCCCATGAAATGTCTAGCAAAAGAAAGATGTTCAGCCGAGAAAAAAATGATGATTATGATGATGATGACAATAAAGATAAAAAATTAAAGTTGCTTTCAATGACTGAATGGATTATACCACTATTACTTCAATATCATTGTATTACGAAATTGAACTGTAAATGGCGAAAATCGTTCCATCATAAACACTGTAATGGGAAATTAGAAGAGCTTTTGAAGGGAGGCAGATTTTCACCATACTGATAATTAGGAATAGTAAAAAAATATAACCTTTCACCAGATTATACGCGTGGAAATGAAAAACTTTCTCCGTACGCGATTTTTGAAAAAAAAAATCCTGCAAGCGATCGTTTAAGAGCCTGTAAAAAGATGCTACGTTATGGATGCCCTACTCTCAAGTTGACAGCCGTGCCTCTAAAAAACAATTTAAGTGTTCAAGTGATCAGTTGTAATTTTATCATAAAATGTGAGAATATGTGATTTCATTATTCTAAACAAAGAATTTCAAGCTTAGTTTAAAAAATTCATGTAAATTAGTATTGTAAACATACATTTATATATATTTCAAAATCAATTATACCATGTACTTGACATCAATTGGCACGGTCCTTTTCTAGCTTCTGTCCGTGTTGCATATTACTTTGCCTACAAACCACTCTCGTGCGCGATTCCTTACCATACTTATGTACACAGTACTCCGTCTAGCTGAGTTTGGCGTTCAGACCGAAGATTACCATAACAATTAGCGTACGCATAACGAGCAGAACACGGCCGGGAAGAGTTGTGCCTTGGTGACGTCGGACTCTCCGCCAAGACTTGCTCATTAGCATATTCACCATGCAGATTCACACTTTTTCAACAAAAATTTACGAGCTTATCTGGTGATTTGAAAGTTTGTTTTTGGTGAAAGTAGTTAATTGAAGGTACCAACAACATACTTTTTTTTAGAATTGGTGAGGACTGACTCACTTTAAGTGCTCACACCTCTCATGTTTCACTCATTTAATAGCACAAATTTGGAAGACAAAGCAGGGTTCCCACTTAGGTGAGTTATAGTGCCGAGTTGCGGCGAGTTGCTTCAAAGGGGCACTCGCGATAACTCGCGTAAAGCTCTTCATGTAAACTCGGGATAACTCGCGACAACTCGCGTAACTCGTAGTGAATCTGCAAAGCTCCCCATGAACTCGCGAGTGGTTCAAAAATTTTTGAACATGTTCAAAATTTTCCCTAACTCGAAGCAACTCGTGCTGAACTTTTTAAAACTCGTAATGTACTCGTACTACTCGTAACAAACTCTCAATACTCGGACGAAGCTCGCGATGGACTCTTTGTAACTCGCCACCTTCTAGTATAGGGTCCTATACGCGAGTTCTGCTCGAGTTTTGAAGAGTGCGATACGAGCACTACGACCCTACTACCAGTATGTGGAAGGGGGAGTTGCCCTCGAGCTAAGTGTGAGTTAAGATCAAGCTCTGTGACCTACAACGAGTATTGTATTAGCTTATTGAGAGTGCATTGCACTGACCCATTAATATGGAATTATTCACATTTCCCAGCGTTTTCATGACAAGAGACATTCATTCAACCCTAAACGCACGTACACCTGCACAAATAGGCCATTGCCATTACATTTCTAGAACTACGTAAAAATTAAGACAAAAAACATGCCTCGGCTCAAGAAATCCAAGAAAAAAAACCGGAGAAGGAAACGGAGATCAATCAAGCAATGGTAGAAGAAGAGGTAGAAGAGCAGGAAGAGACAGTAGAAACAGAAGAGATCATCCCTGATGAGCTACAGAGGCAGTCAGAAGACCAAGCCTTTGAAAAATTAGACCCAAAGGACCAGAGCCCCATTTCACACTATCTAAAAAAGAATCTAGTAAAAATATTCACTCTCGAAGGAGTGAATACAAGAAAGAGTGACTTTAGAGTGAAATTTGAGTGAATTTTGAGTGAAAATGTTCATTTTCATTTACAGTGACCTAAGGGATCACTCCAAAATCTTCGAGCAATTCCTGAGGTCACTCCAAAACGAGTAAAAATGAATATTTTCACTCAAAATTCACTCTTTTTTGTATCCATTTCTTCAAGAGTGAATATTTTCACTCGATCTTTTTAGAGAGTAGAAGATGTTAGGATATAGCAACTCTTGCTGGAATGGCAACTTCCAATAGCAACAGCCAATCAGGAAACTGGATTCTTCTCGTTTCCATGATGATTGTCATTCCAGCAAGACTAACCATCGTATAAGCTTTATTTTAATTGGGTCCAGGGGCCCATTTCATAAAACTTGTCATCAGTGACAACTGCCACATTTCTATGACAAATTTTCTCTCAGCCAATCAGCTGCAAGGATTTCAGTAGCTTATCACATCTATGACAACTTGTCAATGATGACAAGTCTTATGAAACAGGCCCCAGGTCCCAATAGAAGAAAATGGGAGGAAAGACCCCACTAGAGGCCAAGCCGAACAGTATGGATTGCGTGAACTCATAACGGGCTCGTAACGGGCTCGTAACAAGCTCTTTATAACTCGATGAAAGCTTGGTTTAAGTCGTGAACAGGTCATCACAACTCACACTGAGATCGTTTTGACTCGTATCACGCTCGGATCACTCGTACAGCTATCGTAGTAAACTCGATGTTGCCTCGTAGATCGCTCATGTGCAGCTCATTAAAATTGACAAATTTCAAGCAAGTTCTCGCGAGTTCTCGCGAGTTCAAGCTCGGCACAACTTGAGACTCCAACTCGGCTAGGTGGGAACCCTGCTCATTGCAAGTCAAAGCACTGGATCTAAAACTGGCGCTAATCCCATTGGCAACTCAACTTAAGTCGCATCAAAGACGCAGTGCTCGTGTTCCCCTTTCGCAAACTCGTGTTGCACTCGGATATACCTGGAGGTGACGAGCTATTAAGAGTTGTCTAGACTTCGTCGCGAGAATGTTACGCGTAAAGCGAGTGTATTACGAAGTTAGCACGAATTTCTACGAGTAGCAACGAGTTAGTAATCTTTATTTTTTGGCATGTTCAAAAATTGAGGATTTTCCCCCAAAATCGGTTAAAAGTTGTGCCGAGGTACTATCAGTCGTGTATCCCGTTAGTTACAATCATGAAAAGCTCTGCTCGAGTTATACCGAGATTGCCTCTTTTTAAGCCCGCCGCACACTATAAGACCCACGACTATACTGATCTAAAATAAACAGGAGTGCTTATTTTGAGGCTATTGTGATTTATTTCGGATCCAAAGTCGAATAGTCGTTAGTCGTGTAGTGTGTGGCCGTCTTTAGGCAACTCGCCACAACTCGCCATAACTGGCCACTACACCAGCTCGGCTGTGGGAACCCTGCTTTACGCACGCAATTTTACTGCAACCTTACTATTGTGAACGTGTACGTGATAAAGACACATATATAGATGTCTGCCTCTTTTAAGCCCAAGTATGCCTTGACCGCCACAACGTTACCCACTCTCTGAGGACAAGCGGGCGATGTAAAGAGACGATTATCAACGGTTCCGTGGTGCAACTTGTTCGAAAGTTCGTAAGTCAGCAATCCTACAGGGGAATGTGTGGCGGGCATAGGACGTCGGCCGGGGTGTACGTCTGCGGAGTTCCTGGTAAGACCGTTTACTGCTTTTTCTCTGGAACAAATTACCTATCAGTGATACCTCATACCTTGTTTTCATTCTAGGGAGATTTCTTGAGGGTGGAAATTATGATATGAGCGAGAATGAACAGCTTGACTGAGGTCTGCGAATTCTGAGCACTTTATAGCTCATATAATATAATTCTCTTTGTAACTTTCCCACTGCATGTGTCTCATCCCCACTACCAGGCCCCTACTCAGGCTGTCATCCGTACCGCATGCGCGTTCCCGATTTTTCGGGAAAGGGGCATATTTTCGGGGCTCAGCTCCGGGGAAAATCCCCGAAAATTCCTTAAAATAGGGAGTCTTTTCCCCCGAAATATTTCTAATTTAGGGGTAGTTCACAAATCTTTCCCAACATCTTTCAGACATGTCCATCTGTAGAAATCCCAGCCTGGACCCTAAGAGAAGCCTTGAAAGTACCGGGAGGAAGTATATCTTCTGTGGTACATTCAGCATGAGAACGTCTCTAAATACATTTCTGTCCATGCAAGTGCTGAAATTATTGACACTCTTAACCTCAGCATTCTTCCTTCATTTAGGGGGCGGGGGGGGGGGGGGTATAGTAGATCTCTTCCAAAAGCATGTGACAGGGGGCAATTCTGCTGGCCTTCATTATTCCAAAACCCTAAGATAGAGGGGTAATTTTTGATGGCTTCCCTTCCAAATGCCTGTAATAGGGGTCAAAATCCCAACTCCATCTCCCTCCGAATAGGGGGTATTTCTAGGAATCTGGAACAAGCATACGTGTATGGTTTACTGCCTGAGTTTGGCGGGGGGGGGGGGCACTAATCTGCCCCCTCCCCAATTCTTGTTGAATATCCACACCCATGCTAGCATCGTGATAAATATCAAGTTGATTAAACGTGCCGTCGTTGAATACAAAACGTCCTTCTTTTTGATCGATGTATGGGTAATTGATTTACAAAAAAAAAAAAATCTATATCCTACACAACAAAGCTGCCTCCCGGTCGTTTTATGACCACTGCATATTTGATAGATATCCATTTGCAAATCTCCTTGGTCACACCACATTTTGTTTTGGGTAATAATCAGCTCTCTAAGAACTACTGCGCATTAAAATTGAGTTATGTTTGTATATTATTAACGAGTTCAACTTTGACTGCAAGGAATTAGATTTAGTCTCACTCTTACCCCACCCCCATCCTTTCTGTCTCCTTCATCCACCAACACCCACACATCTCGTTATGAGATGGCATGTGTTATCGATGTGATTTAAATCAGGTTTACTTCAATTTTACTTTTGTTTATTGTCGAGGGATTCGTCTCATAAAGGTTTACGATTGATCTTGCGCTTGTTCTATCAAGCGTAACTCGGTGAATCCAGGGTGATATCAATATTGACCGTAAACCGTAACATAAATAAAAATGCTTAACATTGATTACGGTTGATTTTTGGCACAAACTTTGAGAAGATTAAGCGTATCCTTTCTGAATATTGCATTAAACGTCAATCATGAATTGGCGCAGCTCAGGAAGCTGCTGCCGGTACCTGAAAAACTCCATCCATTCAGCAGTCATACAACATTTAAGGTGCAGTCACGAATGACAGGAAGAATTTACGACCAGAGCCGAATTTGAGCATATCATATCACATAATATAATTATATCCTTTAGGGTGGCGTCACACAGTAAAAAAAAAATGATGCAAAATGGTCACTATGACAAACTTGCCCATAGAAACTTGGTAAAAAGGCAAATGACAGGCTAAGCAAATACGACGCCTATGTATCTTTTTGATATAGACGGTAATATGATTACAACCGAAGCAGATTAAAAGGTTATGCAAAGATATTAATCTTTGTTATAACGGGAACCTTCTCAAGAACTTTAGGATATTTTGGGGCTTGGCAAAGATTTTACCGCCGCTCAAGAAGTTCACGAGAACCTCCATCGGCTGTCATGATTATACGATGGCTAAATAAAATGCGCTCACGAGTGACCCGACGTTTATATGATCAGACCCGAATTTGAACATTTCTTATATTGTGTGTGTTGTCGTGGAAACCATGAATCATAATTCTACATATACACATCAATACATTTTCTACCTTTGCAGATAATGTAACAGTAACTCCAAAGCATGCGGAGAACGAAACCAGCAGTGGCATGCCCAACCAGCGTCGCCATGGCAACAACCAGACATCATTGGTATCTGGTCCTCACTCCACTGCTGCCATTCCGACATCACCTCCAAAAACAGTAGAGAGTTGTTAGTAAACATTTCATTTCATTTCATCTCATTTCATTTATTTCCATCATTCCACAAGGGTAAAAAACACATGACATACAAATCAAAACAACGTTAACACAAGGTATTGTCACATTCATATGCTATACAAATCAGCACAAAGTACACAACTGTGATGATGAAAAATGGAATGCACATGAGAAAGCCTTTAAATGGCTTGTAAGACTGTGCATACCTAATAACGTATAGAAACAGATTTGAACTGAGAAAACACACAAACAAACAATACAGAAACAAACAAACAAACAAACAAAGTGGCATTGTCAAAATACATAAGGATATCACCCAAAATCTAAAACCGATACTTTCACATGGAACTTCAGTAAGAAGTTCCTCGAAGCATACTCGTCACATGGTTGATATAAGATAATACTGTACTAGTTTATGGAGGAGTCCCTCATTATTCTTTCCCCCATCCATCAAGTCATTTTCTTTCCCTCCTACTTTCCCTCTCCATCGCCTATTGCTCTTCCACATTTTCTTCCTCTGTATCCCCATTCATATGTCTTTTTTTATTTTTAATTGTTTTTGTTTTTTAGTTTCAGGATAATATTGGTTAATATGATGTCGATTGTGATGATCAGTATATCTCATTAATGAAATGGTTACCTTCGATCCGTCGTGGGTGCGTGAAGAACACGTTTGCTTGTATCAAAGATGTGAAATGATTCAATTTCCTTAAACGATACTTGATTAAGTGTTAAAAAATATATATTTGATTGACATTTGATAAGCTTATAGTAGACGGCGAGTTGTCACAATATTGGGGTGTTTTGAAATTTTCTGTAGATTTTGATTTTTTTGGGTCCTATTTCCCCTATTTCGGGGGTGCTGAACACGAATTTACTTGTTGCCATTTTTCTAACCGACGTCTTCACCCGTTGCCATGGCAACGAATAATTTTCTTTAAAATAACGTGGATTTTGTATTAAACATCATAAAAAACATGCAGTAAACACCAAAATAAGTCAATATGAATATCTTTTTAATCAAGTTAAAAATCACAATTCTTATAATGTCATGGTTACCTCATAGCAAAGATGGTTGCCATGGTAACAACTATTCTAAAAGAAAATAGCGATACTTTCATGAAAAAGTAAGAAAATATGATCGAGTGGAATATTGATTAATAACTGCTATCATGATTATCAGCTTTTCCCCACTATGTTCATTTCACTTCCTTTTCGGTGCTTAGCAACAAAATGACAAAAAGCTGCCTTTAAAAAAAAAATAGGTATTTCAATTAAAAGGAAAGTAAGAATGAAATAAATCTGTAGACACTTAATACATTTCTGTAGAGTTACATTTTTGTACTCTTTCCCTTATTTTGGAAGTGCCGTACACGAATCCACCTGTTGCCATATTTCTAAATGACATCTCTAGCCGTTGCTCTGCATGGCAACAAATTATTTTATCTAAAAGAACATGTATTCTTCATTAAACATTTTAAAAACATACTGTAATTTCCAAGAGATGTCAATATAAACATATTTCTTTTATTAAATAAAAAAATCACAATTTCCGAATGTCACAGGTACCTCATAATGATAACGGCTTCCATGGTAGCAGCTATTTTTAAAAGAAAATAATGATTTTTTCCATCAAAAAGCATGATAACATGAAAAGATTGAGTAGTTAATTATTACCAGTTAGGGTCCCTTTATGATTGTCAGCTTTTTTTTTTACTATGCTCATCCCACATTATTATCGTTGCTATGGCAACAACATGAGGAAAACTTTCTTTGAAGAATTGTTTCATTAAAAAGGAAAGAAAGAATAAAATAAACAAATGTGACCCTGCACCACAAAGCACACAAAAAGTCGCCAGACATGGATTTTTAGTTAAGGACAGGTTCTGAAAGAGCAAACTCTAAGCTTTTAAATGATGTATAACTCAACTCAAATGGACTCTCTTAACCTTTCTAAGTATTGGAAAGAAAGCGCACACTCTGGAAAAGTGTGAATCGAGAGGGTCTGAAGTACATGGTCTGTCTGTCTATTGAAGCGCTTAATCTTTACCAAACCGTACAGCTGGCTGTGTTATGAATGGGACAAAAAACAGCATGTAAACCACTTGAGCAACAGCAATGAGGGGATTATCAGATTAAATTGAAATTGAGCATGCTGTATTAACACATTCTGTCCATGATTAATGCCAACTTTCAAATCATTAGTACTATACCTTCAAAAGTTATCAGAATTGAAAGTGAAGAGTGTGCAAAGGGTCATCAAGAAATGAAAAGGGGCCTCTAAGACATACCTGATCTCACTACTCTACAAAAAAGGGTTGTAGAAAAACAACTGAAAATGTACTTTCCCATTCATTTTAAGATCCCAAACTTAAGAATTATGTAGAAGAAGGGTAGCTCTTTAAGAGGTATGAAAAACTGAATGTTGACTTGGTTGACCCATTTCACCTTTTTTCAGTCCTCACATGAAATCAAGGGGTGCGACTTTTTGTTCGTTTTGTGATGCACGGTCACAAATGATCAGCTTCCGTAAAGTTTAAATCTTCTGCGCTTTTTCTTCTATTTTGGGGATGCTGAACAAGAATGCACCTGTGGTCGTTTTTCTAATTACACTTTCAGCCGTTGCCATGGCAACAAATTATTTTCTTTAGAAGAGCATGTGCTCTTCTTTAAACATCATGAAAACATGCTGTTAACACCAAAACATGTATCTTTAATTAAGTAAAACTTCACAGTTTTTCAATTTCATGATTACCTCATAGCAATGACAGTTGCCATGGTAACAACAATTTATTACAGAAAATAATATTTTCATGAAAAACATGGAAAAATGGTAAGATTGAGTAACATATTTATAACAAATTACTCTCAGTTCTCTTTTCATTATATTCATTCCATATCGTCTTTGTTGCTATAGCAATATCATGAGAAAAATTGCTTTTTAAAGAAAAAATTACGTTAATCTTTAGATAAGGGAGGAAAGAACGTATTAAACAAAAAACAAATAAGTAAAAACAAAAAAGTTTAGTCAGCTTTCTGAATGTCTGATCACATTGCACCTTCAAAACCTTAAATATCCGTAATAATGGATAATAACATGTAACATGGTTGCCATGGAAATGCATCAATTTTTTGGAAAAAAAAGTCTTCAGGAAAAAATATTGAAATCATGGCCTAAATTCTGTACTACAAATGAGCAAGAACATCATTTCTGTTCCTATCGCAACATGTTAGGGAAAATAATTTTTTTAATCATAGAAATACCTAAGGAATATAGAACACATATAACAAGCAATACAAATGTGTAAAAACCTCCCCAAAAGTTCCAATTTTCTCGTCACGCTGTACTCTGTTTCAGCATTAATGTCTCCAATACATTTGAAAACCTTAAATGACTATGATACCTCCCGTATAGCAATTTTCACCAGATTGCTATAGAACTTTTATCCTTGATTTTTTTTTCTCGTGTCATTGCTGTAGCAACAAAAATGTGGAATGAACGCTTTAAAAACAAAAGCTGAGAGCAATCTGTAATGAAAATGATACTCAATTTCGTCATTTTTTTCATTAAAATATCAGTATTTTTATTTTAAGAAATTTTACCATGGCAACTGTCATTGCTATGAGGTAAGAATGTAATTGAAAAAAGGGATTGTTTTTAATTGATTGAAGAGAAATAGATATATTGACATATTTTGGCCTCAACAACATGTTTTTATGATGTTTAATGAAGAACACATGTTCTTTTAAAGAAAATAATTTGTTGCCATGGCAACGGCTGAAGACATCATTTAGAAAAGTGGGCACAGGTGGATTCCTTTTCAGCATTCCCAAAATAGAAAAGAGAGCCGAAAAAATCAAACTCCAGAAAATTTGATAATTTGATTATTTCTTTTTTCTTTTAATGAGATACTTCTCCTTTCTGGGGAAAAAATCATGTTGTTGCCATAGCAACAATAATAATTTGGGATGAACATAGTGAAAAAAAAGCTTATAATTTTCATAGTAATTTGTTATGAGTATGCTACTCAAACTTTGTCATGTTTTCATGCTTTTTGATGAAAAAAAAAATCATTTTCTTTAAAAAAAAAGCTGTTAACATGGCAACCGTCATTCTATGAGGTTGCCGTGACAGTCGGAAACTGTGATTTTCAATTTGATTGAAGAGATATGTTTATATTGACATATTTTGGTGTTTATAGCATGTTTTTATGATGTTTAATGAAGAATACATGTTCTTTCAAAGAAAATAATTTGTTACCATGGCAACGGCTAAAAATTTCATTTAGAAATATGGCAACAGGTGGATTCGTGTTCGGCACCCCCAAAGTAAAGGAAATAGCACACAAAGAAATCTCACTATACAGAAATTCATTTGATACCGACGT
Organism: Diadema antillarum; assembly: GCF_040938485.1. NCBI lineage: Eukaryota > Metazoa > Echinodermata > Echinoidea > Diadematoida > Diadematidae > Diadema > Diadema antillarum. The sequence goes on along the minus strand of NW_027271581.1, from coordinate 88,028 downwards.
ATCTTATTCTTGCTTTTCTTTCAATCGTAATGCTTATATTTTTTAGAAGGCAGCTTTTGTCATGTTGCCATAGCAACGAAAATGATGTGAAATGAACACAGAGGAAAAATAAGCTGATAATCAAGGTAGTAATTTATGATAAATATTCCACTCAATCTTGTCATGTTTTCTTGCTTTTTCATGAAAATATAATTTTTTCTTTACAAATAGTTGCTTTGTTTTTATTTGATTAAAGAGGGTTTATTATGACACATATTCGTGTTAACAACATGTTTTTATGATGTTTAATGAAGAATACATGTTCTTTTAAGGAAAATAATGCGTTGCCATGGCAACGGCTGAAGACGTCGGTTAGAAAAATGGCGACAAGTGGACTCATAGGTGAAATGGCACAAAAAATCTAAATCTACAGAAAATTTTAGGATCATTACAACTCGCCGTCTACTATTAGGTTTTGAGTTATATTTTACAGATACAAGAACATGCATGCGCTGAAAATATTACTGTGGGGAGGACTGGTGGATAAGGGACTAAAACCCTCTAACCCCTAACAAAAGACTCTCTAAGCCCCCTAAAACCCTCTCACCCCTCTCACCCCTAACACCTGGGGCACACCAGGTCCTAGTGGTGTGCCAAGGGCTCGATATTTAAGTAGATCCCCTTCTCTTTTTGTTATATAACAACGACATTGTTAATTCCTCGTCTATGTTATCATTCCTATTATATGCCGATGATACCAATATCTTTTTTTTTATTCCCATGATAATATAGATACGTTAGTGTCCATCACTTAATGTAGAGTTACCAATTGAATGTATCAAACTGGTTTAAAAATAACAAATTATCCCTTCATGTTGATAAAACAAATAATATTCATTTTAAGCACACAAAAAACGCACACAAATGATTTTGTATATAATGTAATCTATCTCTTGGACGTAAAAGTTCTATTATTTTTTTTTTGGCACTTTTATTGATGAAAGCTTAACTTGGAATGATCACATACTTTATGTTACAACCTGCATTTCCAGAAATATAGGTATTCTTTTAAGAATGGAAAGTTATCTTCCTAAACATACTCTTTTTATGCTTTACAATTCCTTAATCATGCCATAAATGTAATCTAGTGTGGGCTACAGGGTGCAAAGACTAAACTCAACTCTTTTCATTCATTACAAAAGAAAGCAATTCGCATCTGTACTGGCTCCCAATACTACCACACTAATTCGCTCTTTTATCAGTTAAAAACACTGAATATATTGTTATAAATACCTTTCACTCTTTGCTTTTTAGATTTAGATATTTGAAATATTTACTTTCAAACACTTTTCACGTAAATCCCAAATTCTCAATTGCACAAAAATCTCTAAGACATAATGGACAAAACCTCTGGAACACACTCCCAGATTATGGTAAATGATGAAAAACGTTATATTCTAGATTGAAAACTATGTTACTGTCAGATTATAATCTAGGGATATAGAATCTGAATATAGATTTTATTTTGTTTGATCACATCTTTTTTTCAGTAAATTGGACTAAAGGTACAACAAATACACGCAAAGTTTCTGTGTATACCATTTCATTTCATTCCCATCACCACCATCACTTTCATCTTCATTATCATTTTTTTTCTCATCATTACCCTGTTATCATCATCATCATCATAATTCACTTTATTTCTATTCGTATGTATGCACTAGAATATAAAACATGATGCTTTTACAGTGTATTATATTCAGTATTATAGCATTTCCCCATTCTGCTAAATAAAATATGTGTATTATGTAGACAGGTCTCTGGGCTGCCACGTGTTCAAGCTTTTGCTTATTGAGGCAGTCCTTCTTCTGCATAATTTCTCAGGTAATTATTTGGAAATTTGGTAATACTATATATCATTTCGTTAATGGAATTATTTTAAACATTTATTTTCCTTCTTTGAATCATGTACAGTGTAATCTGTATACTGACATTTTGTGTCGTGATATTGCTGAAAAGAATCTCGAATTATGTATGTAATTGTGTTGGAAGAAAAATAAATCAAACAAACAAACAAACAAACAAACAAACCAATTACAGTGACCCTGTTTCCAGCATTGACAGTGCTGTTGTATTTAAGTTTTTCTTGCCATCGGTCATTGCAGATAGATACCACGCCGAGTGCAACACGGATAAGTCGGCTACTTCAATCTGCTTCCATCACGGCAGTGTTATCGAACCGACCAGCAAGCTCCACCTCCTCGATGCCCTTTCAGCGGCCAGAAGTATGTGCGGAAAGACCATGGCCTGGCTTAACTGCTTCCTCGTCAGCCAGCCTGCTGTCGGGAGGAATTATCTGTGCCCCCACCGCGGCTCTTCAAGGCGTCTTTCGAATATCTACAAAGACGAAATAGGTAAACGTATAATCTCTATAGTGAGCTGGTCTTTGCTGGCCGGCATTTATTTCGTAGGAGTTCATTTACTTGTACATGATATGGAAGCTCTCGTGAATACTTATTCTTTTTTTTTTTACTTCGTCTGATATACCTATAGATGCATCACACTGTACCAAAGGGTACCGTAATACCCATGGGTATCGCGTTGTTTGGCATTTATGTTCGTGATGTTTATTTACACATTGTCGTCATCATCATGGATGTCAGAACCTACCAGTCGGCTGTATCAATACCAATTCAGCTGAGGTCTGCTTGTTACTCGAGGCATAACAAAATAATGTATCCTTATTATGCATAATTTAACATGTATAGGGTTTTTTCTTTTTCAGTGAGAGTAGATGCAAAGTTCTTGAGTCGATGGACACATGTTATACTTAATTCACCCCTCGATTTTTGCAAATGGTGGGTAAAAAAAAGAAAGAAACTATACCAAGAAAACCTATGGCACCTAGGAATCGTATGATAATGCCATGAAGATGATTTCGTTTGATAACTTTTTTTTTTCTCGTCCGTATCTGTATTTCATATGCACAGGGACATATTGCCCAATCGTAATAGTTTGTTTGTTTTTCTATAATGTCCATCTATCTCTTTAAATTCTTTGACATTTAAACACAGTCTTTGGTGGAACAGGAGAAAACGAAGATGACTGGAAATGTCTAGCCGTTACGAAGGAGGGGTCCGGGGAGGATGTTGTCTTCTATCGACGGAGCTGCACTTCCTTCGCGATCATGTTATGTGAAGAAAGGGTCTGAAGTACTTCTATTTCGTTGTCCTATTTCAAAAGGACCCCGTCGATTACAATGATGATACCGCACCCGCAACAAAGCATATTATCCTCGTGCAATAGTAAATGGTTTATCTATTACAAGATTTGTGATTGGTCGAAATATTACCGCGTGACATTCATCGATTTTTAGCTTTAGTTCAAGACTTTTTGATTGTTACGGTGTGTGTGTGTGTGTGTGTGTGTGTGTGTGTTTGTCTGATGTTGCTCGGTCATGATTTATGAATTCACCACGTTGTCACTTTGCATTAGTGTGAAATTCTATTTTCTATTATGTACAAGATGCATGGAGCTACGATGGCAGGTGTAATCAATGTTTGATAATGTATTACCCGTTTTGCATATAGGAAAGTTCTTTTGTCTCAAGATTCATGTAGAAATCCAATTGGAAAAAGAAAAGCTAACTTTGATTGATGTGTGTGTGTTGGGGGAGGGAACTTTTTTTATTCTGTCATGAGGTAAAGGAATAGCAATGTGGCAATGTAATAACCTAACGAAATCCAGTAAATACTGACATAAGCGAGTATATCATAGGCATGCTTTTGCTCAAAAAGTATGATTACAAATGTGATGATGAACAGACATGGGGGGGGGGGGGGGCTAGAAGCTGAAATATCGGATTGGAATAACTATAAAGAAATAATGGCATGACATATTACCATGGTAACCCGGTTTGAAATATTCTTACTACATAGTGGTAATTCATTAAATCGTATAAAAAAAAGAATAATGCAAAATACCGCCATCGTTAAAAGGAGCTTATCCAGGAGGGTGGGTTCAAGAGAAATAATCAACTGATATGAAAACTAGAAAATCCCAGTAAAGATGTTTCATACAAAGATATAATTTACCCCAGTAGGGTGGATGAAAATGGAATTCCTTAGGGGTAGAACACCAAATGTTCGTACTTTTTCCTAGTTATACATGTAGTAACATAAGAAGCTATTATAATGTGAAAAAGTAATGTGATGAGATGATGTTGTCATGATAGCATTCGTTTTTATATTTCAATTTTCGAAATATGAAACTATTAAGATGACAAGGTTAAGGAAGAGGTAGGTGTAATATTTGAAAAGTCTGCAAAATGCAAGATTTGCTTTTCAGCAACCATACGTTGTAGTTTCCCTTATTCAGTTCAATTCAATTCAATTCAATTCAATTCAGTTCAGATCAAATGAATTTATTGGGAATTTTCTGCATGGAATATTATATCACAAATGAAATACAGTCATTTTTTTCAAGACAATAGAACATACAGTATGTACATCCGAATACAAAACTGAGATGTACATGTACAGATTAAAGAAAAGAATAAGAGAACACGTTAATTGGGAACCACTCGGGATAAAGTGAATCAAATGATCTGACTGAATTATGGCGCATGTATTGGGAGTGTGAATGCAGTGGACTGTCGTCAAATATTAAAGCATTTAGCTGTAAGATAAAAAATAAAAAATGGCCAAAACATACATCATTTATACTTATCGAAAAGATAAAAAAAAGAAAAGAAAAGAAAAGAAAAGAAAAACAAACAGAGTCAATCCGGCATCACATTGCGACAACAAAAATTGTATAGACACTAATATATACAGAGAATGAGGTGAGTGAGGTGAGTGCTGGTGCAAGTGAAAGGGCTCAGCAGGCGCGCGATACTAGGTGCCTAGTTTTAAGATAGGAAAACTTAAACATGTTTATTGAATAGTATGATGTAAGGAGACTGGGGGGATCAAAACATTAAAAATTAATCTATTTAGTTTTCTTATTACAAAGGTCAGATATAAGCTAATTCCCATAATTCAATATAATGTACTTTTTCTTGTTTGCTTTAAAAGAAAAAAAGTGAATGTGGATGCTTTGATTTGTTAAGGCAGGTAATTCCATATATCCGGTCCGAGGTGTCGGATAGATGTATGAGATAGGAGTGTACTTTGTTTGTTTGTTTGTTTTTTTTTTTGGCTTTAGCTTTTTCTGTACAAGAGCAACAAGTATGTAAAAACAATAATGAATTATATAAATTACTACCGCACTACGCCATCTTAAACACGACGTTTGTTATCGGTACAGGAACTGCAGTAATTGTAAATCAATATTGCAAGAAATACGTTATTTTGTAAATATATTTGAAATAAACAACTGGAAATGAACATGGAATAATATATAGATATTGGGGAATCAATGTGAAAGCACGGATAGACAGAAGGAAGAACTTATGAGGCATGGCGATATCGTTAAATTCAAAATGTAAGTGGTTTTTCAGTCTAGCTGAAAACAAAAAGAATAGTATGTATTCCCTACCCTTTGATCCTCTGTATTTTATCGAGTTGCGCAAGGAAAATATTGAGCAATCGTGATTTCATCAGTTCTTCAGTTTTCAGCGTAGTGTCGGGAGCACCAGATATATCGTTATTCTGTCATTTGCCATCATTGTGAAATATAAGCGGATAACATCATTCATTCTGACTTTCAATCGTAGTCAGTAGTTTGAGTCCGGTCAAGCGCCTACGTCTTTGGACAAGATATTGTTATCCACCATATCCTTCTTTACCCATCTGCATATATTATTTGGGTACCTGACAACGTTATAGGGTACTTGTAACAATAACGGCAAGTGCCCTGTCGGTAGAGCAGTGGACACATCAAACTGGGTGCCCTGCATAAAAAAGGACCATATCATTGTTGATGTAATTATTCTGAATCATTTCGCTATACCAAAAATGTTCTCTTACGATAGAAGACACAATTCTGCAACCACATCATGACAATTACCCTAGAACCGACCAATATAAAATTATGGTTAACATAATGTCGTACAATGTCTTCCATTGGTCATCAAAGCACCAATCAAACACACTCTAAAAGTTAATTCGAAGATCACACCTATCCAACTCACAGGCTGAATAAGGTGTAGCTAATATAGAGCTGTTTTCGCGAGATGAACCTGTTTTTAAAAATGATGTTATATTTGAGGAAATATATGAATTCATTCGTAATCTATAAAAGAGTTTCAAAGAAATATACCACTACTTGAAGAGCAATGCTACCTACTCTTTCCATATGCATTTAGCTGCACGACTCTCTCTCGCCTTACTCTCCCTCGCAATTAGCCTTTTAAGGCCCTGTCAAAAGGCTAGGACTACAAACACACGGTGTTACCGCAAACCGTCCTCCCTTATTAACTTTAATCCAGTTCGATGCAGTTTATTTTATCTTAGGAAGGAACCTACTTCAGCCAATGATTGTACTTCAGCTGGTCCGTGCCCGATAAAGTCACACACACATCGTCATACATTATATGACAAGAAAAATAACTATACAATCAAAACCAAAACTACAATACATTGATCAAAACACACACAAAAAAGAGAAAATGCCAAACGTTAATCCTCTCCCATGCCCCCGTCCATTCATAACATAATACTGAATATTCACATAATACACATCTTCATTCATCAAATATGATTCATAAATCGTGTTATTAAAGGTCGGGTGTGTACAATTCTGGTTGAGGTCAGGATTTAGCTGTTAACGTTTTGCGAGATATTCAGAAACCACTCTATGAGATGTCAAAGAGCATGCAATTCTAAAGGGCATCAAAAGTTTATTTGATGAAAGCAAGGTGAAACAAAGAGATCCTAATAAAAAGCGTGGCCTGTCGCCTTTTATCATTATCCTTTTTTTGAGGGATATCTCAGCCATTTAAAAGCCAATTTTCATCAAATCAACATCGAATCCTTCTTAGAATTACATACTCTTTCATATCTTATAAGAGGTTTCTCATTATCTCACTTAGGAATGTTCAAAACATGAATCCCCACCTCAACCAGTACTGTACCGTCCCTTTAACACCATCTCAGTCTATACACCTAAACACTCACCTTAAATCCAGCAAACTACATGTGTACGGGATGTGTGTACAGGAAGCTGATAACATCATGTGATACCTTTATTAGATAAGCTCAGTTTCTTACAATCGATAATTCTAACTCCTTACATATATGTCCTAATCCATGATAAAATTCTTTAAATACAAAGTATTTCATAAACTCACCAGGCATCATTTCATGTACAATCTTATACGCAGCACACAAAACATATGTTTACCTCTCCGACACAAGAACTCGTATCTACAAAATGTCAAATGGTCAGGGGAGCCCCCCCCCCCCCCAAAAAAAAAAAAAAAAAAAACCCACCAAAACATGGGTGTCATAGCACTACAGCGAATGGGATAGCTTTTCCATGGAAATGCCGTAATGGCTTCATTTTTTTTTTTTTGGGGGGGGGGGGGGTTCAGACACTTAGGATTTGGACAGGACATCACTTAAGCAATTATTTGACCATTAATCAAAAAAAAAAGTCGTTTTCACCAAAATTGCAGACGAAATACTTCTCAACTAGAAAATCTCCACTCGACATTAAGAACCACTCGGAGTGCCCTATTTGGCATTCATTGCAAGTTCACCATGCAGACCTTCATGCAACACTTAAATTGAGACAAGTTACAGAAGGTAAAAAACAACAACAAAACAAAACAAAAAACAAAACAAAAACAGCATTGACAGCACGAACAAGACAATCTTTCTTTCACATCGGCAGTGGACAATCAAAAGTATGTACAGTTTGCAGACAATGTCTTTCACATTTTTATTATCAGTGAATTACACTGACAAGATTTTTTTTTCTTTTCTAGCGACAGGTTTTTTTATTTTTCACTTATATTCCTCATTCAGTGGGCAAAATACGTTATTCCGGCTTTATTTCCCTGTAAAAACCATGTATTCATCTTTAATAGCATATGCTACATAATAGATGGAATGCAAGAATCGTGTCCTGTAGTCTTTAACTTGCAGGCAGAAAAGTCAGCGACGTTAAAATTCAACAATATTAAAATGGTGGTTTTGACCTTATTGTTCAACATTGAGATCGATTCAAAGTTTCATTCAAATATCTGTCAGTGTATAGCAGGGTGTTGGTAAAGGATGGAATAGATCTGCCGACCACGGCTATAGCAGCCTCCCTGGAGCAAGTACGTGAAGTTTCAGGCCTACAAAAAAAAAAATCAGGCTGATGAAATCAACGTGAAAAAATCCTGAAACTCAGTTATGTATAATTTAGTTACTTACAAAGTACGGACGGTCGAAGAATACTAGAGTTTACTTTATACTTCCCTTGAAATTGCTCACAGAAAGTGAAATTTTACGAGGGTTTTTATGACAGTCGCCCTTTCACTCCTCACGTGTCTTTTGTCATGCTTGTTCGCATTATGGGGTACGCCTACTCAGTTTGGTTGTCACGTGTACAGCCACGAGAGAGTTTAGTATTGTTTTTTTCCACCTATATTCCCCCATAAAGCTTTCTAATGCCATTAGTTTCGTAGCTGCGAAACGATATTGTTCTTTAATCTTTTTTTTTCTATTTTTAATCTTTCAAAGGAATCGATAATTTGTTATTTTTATTTTTTTCTTACAATCTAAAACAAAAGGTTGGACTTGCCTGGTGTTAACAGAACCCTTTTTCCATTAGCAATTCCCAATTTGACAAAGTCACGTATATCACTGGGTAACAGATGATAGCCAGTTTAAAATTTGGGCGAATATAAGCAAGGTTATATACTATTACAACCGCAATAAAAAATAAGACTTAATAAAGACTCGACGCAAATTAAGAGCCTTGTAGAGACGGACTCAAGAATACAGTGCTACACACAGGTCTTGTCAACACGAGACGTTCAGGAGGACGTAAAAATGGTAAGTTGTCATTTTTTTTTTAAAATCATCTTGCAGACACAGAACTGTGCATTTCATTGCTTAATATTGATTTCCAATCGAAGGAATTTAGAGAGTATACCCGAATAGATTAAAGAAAAAAAATAGTATAACGAATTCATGAAATAAAATGAAAGAACTTGTGTTCATGGACAGTTATACTTAGCTAACCATGAAGGTTTATGACATGCAGTACTAGCAACATTCCTATTCCTTATGATGTCATAATAGTGATGCCCATTGCACTCAGAAATATTTTGAAGTATGTGCTAAAGTGGATCTGCCCTACCGATAGCAAGACAATTGATTCACGTGTTAGTGTATTATCACTATTCACTCTCTTAGGACGGTCCCAATGATGGTAGTTACTTTTTTCCACCCCTTCTAATAAAAGATTAACGGAACATACAGATACAGATATACTTTAAATCGCGGAGTAGCATTTATGAATTAATCAATTAACATCGAATTGTGACTAGTTATTTACACATAATCTATAAGTTTTATCTATGAACAACCAAGCTGTGTTCTTGTGTTTTAAAAAAGAATGCCACGGTTTTTTTCTTTTAATTCTTATTTACAGCCATAGCCTTTGTTGCCTTCTTTTAATCTCCCACTAGGTTTTCGCCACCTCTCATTGGACGCTGGTTTCTTTCAGTTGCATGGTGTGCATTTTACAGACTACAGCTGGTATGGCTGGTGGTGAGTGTGCAAATAGTTTACAGACAATTCGGGAAAAATCCATATGCATGTCAAATGTTGAGAGAAAGAAAGATGTACATAAGGAAGAAATTATGCTCATGATGGCAATGAAACTATGATAAAAAATAAAAGTGACAATCCATTATTACATGGACAGAACCACTCTTGCTTATAAATTATGTATGTGTATTTCAAAATTTAATATTCAGTCGTGCAAGTTGATCTCTCGAAGGCGAAAAAAAGTGATTTGGATTGCTTACCATTGCATTTTAATATGTGAATGCAAAAAATTGCAAGCACATGCTCCCAAATGATATTAAATGTTAACATCAGAATTATCTCCAGCAGGGTATAGCGTAGTTTTTCTTTGGTTTTTTTTTTCGCTATCATCAGTATCGTTTGGTATCATTGATATCATTATACTATCAATCTAAAGGGGATGGTTATTAACTGATCAATGGGAATCAGTGGGAATGCTGGGGGATGATTGTTCCAATCTTTGTGGGATTCATTTAAGAGTACAATACATATCTATTGTTGTGTGAGAATTATTTGCTTCAGAATGGTCTCATATTCAAGTAATGTGCAGCTTATTGTTTCTAGGTTAGCATGCCTGTACAGTGACGGGGCATTAAACTGCTTATTACGTGAATATGAGACCGTTCTGAAGCAAATGATTTTTACACAACAATAGATGTATAATGTACTCTTAAATGAATCCCACAAGGATCGGAACAATCATCCCCCAGCATTCCCGCTGATACCCACGGATCAGTAGAAATCCTACTTTATTGGTCGATAAACACCTTATTATTTCGATTAACGGGACATTTGGCTTGCCATAATGATACATACACATTCACGTCTGCCTCTTTAAAGCCCAAGTATGCCTAGACCGCCACAACGTAACTCACACTGTGTGGACAAGCGATCGATGTAAAAAGACGATCATAAATGGTTTGGTGGTTCAACTCGTTCCGAAGTTCGTAAACCTGCCGTCCCCCAGAGGAATGTGTGGCGGGAAAAGGGCTTCTGCCGGATTGTACATATGCGGGGTTCCCGGTAAGACTAAAATGCTACTTTTCTCACAGATATAATCTACCTGCTGTTGATGCAATCGACGTACTTTGTTTTCAAAGAATTGAAAGAAAAAGAGATATATAATGTGGATGAAGAGAATGGAGCAATATTAGTACAACATATCAGAGAAGATTGAGAGAAATGACAATTTGTGAAAAGGAGTGAATTTGTAAAGTTGCAGTGCCGCCATCACTGAACGAGAAGACTACAAATGTGATGTCACGAACAACGCTGTACAGTGAAAATATCAAGTAACAACGTACACGTGGTGCATGTTTTCGTAATTTTGTATAGCAAAAAGAGTACTTGATTAACCTCTTTCAAGGGAGCTGCATGGGAAATAATACTCCCCTTGAGACATATCTACATGTATATCAGCAATGAGCTTTCATTTAAAAAAAAGAAGAAATTTTCTTAGTATCGTTACCCTTACGACACGTCATGAACTGTAGTAGTTTTCTAATCCAGCGATGCCTGCACAAAATCTTCAAATCTTATTAGCATTGCTACAGCCGCTCTATGCACACATAGACTTGAGTGTCCTTCCCTTATAAACCTTAATCAGGCGGAGCATTTTTTTTTTTTTGGGGGGGATGCTAAATAAGAGGGTGGATTCCGCCCCTGTCCCCGATCTCGGCCATCAATGGCGCTGAAATAATCACAAGAATTTAGGGTCTCCTTTTTTGTTTGATAAATCTGGTTTAACATATTAAAAAATAGATTCAATTTTATAATTTTACTGGAAATCGGCACTGATCACTTTCGGTCCACAATCTAAATAGCTAAAAGTCAATTAACCAAAGAAATAAAAGTAGAAATAGTCATTTTTTTTCAGTTTCATGACAGAGCACTGTTTTCCAAAAGAAATGTACACAAAATCACAAAACTTTAGGTAAGATCGGTAGTGATCTGGCAGATCTTTGTTATCTCCCTTTTTTCATAGCGCAAATAAGCGGCTTTAAAGATTCAATGTTACATCTTTCTAATATTGGGATACGATGATACGATGAAGATTTTTCTTCTTTTCTTGGTCATAACTTGTCTAAAGAAAACTTCCCAGCAAAAATTGACAGTTTGCCTTGTTAAGTTTTGTGTAGTAAATTATCATCTTTAAAAACTTACGTAGTTCTGCCAGACTACGAGCAGCAGCCACATTTCTGCTATCGTAATCAAGCGGGGCTGCGAATCTCCGGGCCCGCGGCCGGGTTGATCAAGCAGAACAATCTTGAAAGCCATATGTGCACGGGTAGTTATTCTATCATAAAGCCACTCGCTCACAATTAATCAGTTCGAATCTCGCAACCAGACTATTAAAGGTGAAATGTTACTTTTAGTGACTCGACGAGGAGAGTGTACTGGTACATCGCTAAACAGGCTGGAATCTGTGTCATAATTGAAAAGAGCATGAATTTGCTGGGAAAGTCGCGGTTGAACTAACCCCCTCAAAATTGAGCATCCAATGGCGGATCCAGAGGGGCGCAACCGGCGCACGCCCCTTTATTTTTCTTTAAAACCAAAAGAAATAAAAAGAAAAAAAATGAGATGAAGCCCGGAAGTGGCACCACAAATATTAGTTGCCCCCCCCCCCCCTCCCCTTCACTCTTAAAACATCCGGGTCAGAACTGACCGGGAACTGGGTCCGTTGTGGTCACACACCGTTCCGGGTCAGAAATGACAAGGAAATGTGGTCAGATATGACCCCATTTAGAGTCATGTATTGGGTCAGAGTGACCCCATTCGGAGTCTTCATGACCAAATTCCAAGTCATTTTTGAACCGGAACGGTGTGTGACCCCAACGGACTCAGTTCCGGGTCAGTTCTGACTCGGATGTTTTAAGAGTGAAGGGGAGTGTTTACAGAATTCCTGGATCCGCTCCTGTGATCGTGTTATTATGGTGCCGAGATTTTGAGTATCCTGGCCACAATAACCATGAAATCCATGTTCTTTGTTTTCTTTTGTTTTCTTGTTCTTTTCACTTGGTGTATTTTATTTTACATTTGCTTTGAGACCCTGCTATAAGGTCAATTGAATCGTTCTAGAAATTCACTTAAAGAGGTATCTCACTAAACAACGAATGTTTGCGAACGTAGCGAATTTTAGCGAATTTCAGGTTTCGTCAGCGTTCGTAAACAGTTGCAATCAAATTCGCAAGCAGCTTTCAATGTCATTGTTTTTCTTGTTGCAAAGAAATTTTGAACATTGACGACCATGCAAACTCTTAACGAATTTGACTGCAACTGCTAACAAACCCTGAAATTCCCTAGAATTCGCTACGCTCGCAAACATTCGCAGCTCAGTAAGATGTCCCCTTAATTAATTAGATTGCAACTGTCAACGAACATTGGCGAAACTTAAATTCCGTTCGCAAACGTTCGCTGCTCAGTGAGATACCCCTTTAATGATTCTCCACAACACCAGCTTAACTTTGTTTGTTAGTTTGTCGGGTTTTTTTTTTTGCAACCTGAGGCTGTTCTATTCTCCCTTCTCGTTCTGTCTCTTTCAATGTCATAGTAGACATTATTAATTTGCCTGCTTGGCTGACTTAACATGATTAATTAATTTTTATAATACTTCGTAATAATTTAACAATAATATAATTATGTAATTTGTGACTGTTTTCTTTTTGTCAATAAACACGTGCATGGAAACCAATGAAATACAATTTTTCAAATAAATCCATTTGTGTAACCTTGCAGAGAATATAACAAGAACTCCAGAGCATGCGCAGAACGAAACCAGCAGTGTACCCAACCAGCGTCACCATGGCAACAGTCCCACATCATTGGTATCTGGTCCTCGCTCCACTGCTGCCATTCCGTCATCACCTCCAGAAACAAGAAAGAAATGTCAGTAAACCTCTTCGAAGCACGTGATTGATACGCCAGTTCATGGAGGCCCCTTACCTTTCTTCCTACTTCTCATTCTCTACCTCTCCCTCATAAACCCTCTCCCCATATCCATACATCCTCTCTTCCTCGCTAATCACCATGTATTAATATTGGACAACAATATTTCAAACTGGAGAACAATAAAGGTTAACGTGGTGCCGATTGAGGTGAGAAAGGTTACCTTCAATTTGCACTGCGTACGTAATTAATATATTCAGACGTTTGTGTTTCATGACGTGAAATGAATTCTTTCCAAAAATATTACGGGACTGAATAGCAAAGATATAGCTCTGATTTGCAATTGTTAGAGGTAAAGCAATACGTGAACTTTGACAGATACATACATGTCTACGTTGTATATATGCATGTGTATGTTTTATATGATTTTTTTGATATATGTCATTTTACGCCACGAACATGTGGTGAAGCATGTGGCGTGCTGAAATGAATAAATGAAACGAAACGAAATGAAATGAAATAAATTACTCCAAGTGGACAGATAATTGACTGCCTAATGGAGCATTATTTGTTAATCAAGTGAATGACACATTCTATCACAGACGCACAATGTTGTAATAGGTGCATCTACTACCAGGAACTTACAGATTTCACAAAACTATATCATTAGTCTATCAAAACATAGGTAGTTAAAACGTTAGGGCATTTGGGGAAATTCTTAAAGAAACAGTTGAAGTGCAATGCAGGCCTACCAAGTCTCACGGCTGTGGCGTGAGTCTCACTCCCAGCAACCCATCTCATGCTCACCCGCCCAGCTATATATATTTTTCACATCTCCAAGGAAAATACAAACACAAGACAAACAAAAATTTAGACAAATGTTGGAGATCGGGTAAAAAGCCTGCTTTTCAAAAATGCTAATCTGAGTAAGTTTAATCATTTAGTCCAACCCTGGAGTTGGATGACGCAAGTCATCCTCATGTAGGGTTTTCCATGCGTGGTAATCATTTACAGTACATAGGCCTACTTGCTGTAGGGATGGGAATAAGCGGCTTATAACCTCCCCCTTCTTAATGTCCTTTTCACCTGCCTTATAATGTTTTTGTATTCTTTTTGTTTTGTTTTTGGTGTGTGTGCTTTTGTGTGTATATGTGTCTGTATGTTTGGCGACGGTCTCTACAGATCAATTCCACGTCGTGTGCGCTGAAGACAAGATGTCACTGTTTCATATCTGCGTGTATCGCGGTCAGATTATCTCACCGGCCAGTACTTCACACCTTCTAAGCGCTTTTGACGCGGCCAATCATGTGTGCCCAAATAATATGACGGTGTGGCTCAACTGTGCCCTGAAGAACTACCCCGCTATCGGAAGCAATTATGTGTGTTCCCATTTGGGAAAGCAAGTGCGTCTTTCGGATATCTACAGGGAAAATATAGGTATGATTGACGTAAATTGGTTATCTGATTTATCTTATAGATTTCACTATTCATATCTACACGTATCTTGTTCATTTCTTCATCTATTAATCATTAAACACATTTCACCCGGATAAAACGTTCAGCTCAGCTGCTTCTACACCAAGGTCCTGCATCAAAGACAAGAAATTCACAGAAATCTGATACAAAATACAATTATCATCATGACAGAATAATTTTTCACGTTTGAAGGTGGTTCTTGACTGATTAGAAATGTGACGTCCATATAACCAGGGGGCCAAAAGCTTAAAACAGAGGTCGAGTTGCACTCTCTCTACAAGCTAAGTAGACCATGCTTATTTTCAAGTTTTTATTCTTACAAACAACATTCCACTGGTCTACCTCAAAAAATTTGTTGCGAAAGCCTCCAAATCCAAGATGACGTCCAAGATGGCCGCCATATTTACTGAATTTCTTATTTAAATGATAGAATTCGATAGAAACATCAGATTTCAACAAATGTGATGTCATATGAAAGAGAATAAAATTTTCTACAAGTTGATACCATTTTTGTGGGTTATTGTGATAATTGGATTGAGATTTTAAGGAAAAAACTCTCATTTTTTGATATTTTTCTGAAAAAAAGGAAAATCATGAAAATGCTTGATTCCGCATAAATCAAAGAAAGACTGAAGGATTATCTTGAAACGTTTCAAGAATTTTGTTTGGCATATAATTATATTTGAAGAAAATTAGGGGTCAGTACCATTTTTGGTTCAGGAGTTATAATGTCTCAAACTTGAAAACTCACTATGTAAAAATGGCCACTTTAGTTGTGACCAACACCTTGTTGTTCGTAAAAAAGTCTGCGCGCGCCAAGACTACTACACGCACCACTAGCACTGGCGCTTGCAGCAGTGCCAATGGTGCGTGTAGTAGTCTTGACAAATGCAGACTTTTTCTTTGACAGACAAGGGCTTGTGCCTGCAAACTAACTTTTCATACCAAGTGGTAGCTCAGGTGATACTGATCGCTATTATTTCAAAGTAGATTGTTCTGAAGCAGATGAGATGAAGCAAAAAAAAAAAATTCAAATAGAGGTAGTAGCTTGAAACTTGGCACCAATCTTGTTATAGATAGTTTAAGACAGAATTTAGATCAACCGCTCCAAAAAAAAAAATCAAGATGACAGCCATCAAAGTTGACATAGTGTATTGCGCCAAATTAAATGTATTATTTCGTTTTTGATACAAATTTGTCTGTTGTCCTGTCTTAAACCGTCTTAAGTTTTTATGGACACATTTTTTAAACCAGTGATATTCTACTCTCCGAAAAAGAAAAAAAACAAACCGAGTAGAAGTTTTTACTTTTGATGTGAGGAGTGAATAACGGAAAACGGTGAATTTAGAGTGAAATTGGAGTGACTTTTGAGTGAAAATTTTCATTTTCTCTCATTTTAGAGTGACCTTAGGCAGAGCTCCACACTGTTTATATTTGGTGGCCCAAAGGCAAATATCCGACCTTTTTTGGTGGCCCGATCAGGCCACCAAATTCTTCATTTCTGACATTTTGGTGGCCCGACGTGCGTTTTTTTGTGGCCCCGGGCAACCGGACCACCGTTAGTGTCGAGCCCTGCCTTAGGAATCACTCGTCACTCTTCGAGTGATCCCCGAGGTCACTCTAAAATGAATGAAAATGAACATTTTCACTCTCGAGTGATCCTGATATCTAATATAGGAAAGCATCTACCAATGGCATAAGTTCAGATCAATTGTGACACTATAACCCACATGAAATCAGCCTAAAAACAATGTAAGAAAAATCTGATAACGGAAAATACAGTTTCAGCATGCTTATTTGTAAATGTGAATATACAGCACGAATAATCAATTTGGACAATTTTATTCGAACAATATACTGAAAAGTAATTTCGCACAACACATTTAAGAGCAAAGTTGAGAAATTGCCGCTATGTTGGATTTTTTTTTTTTTTTTTGGGGGGGGGGGTTCGGATCAGAAGGGCTTTCAAGGGCATCTACGGATCAGACATTATTACACATAAACCATCATCATTCACGTTTCTACAACAGCAGAGTAACATACAAGTAAAAAAGCATATCTTTGATACAGAAGCATTTCTTTTTTATCAAAGATTGGGCCTTACCCAAACACTGAAATGAGCTCCATCCCCCCCCCCCAAAAAAAAAATGACCCTCAATATGGTTTACACTAGTACAATATCGTTCGGATGTATAGAAACATGTAATAGACAGCAATATAAGAAGATTTAAAAAACATATCAAATTATAAGTTATAAGTTGAGATTTAACTTTGTCGCAACACACTAAATGTATTGTTTACCATTGGGAGAGATATCACATTCGATTTATATGTGCAGGTTAGTTGTATTACAAAACATTCTACCATGTAAAAAAATTATAATAAAGCCTAAAACCTACGGAGATATCACCATTTCTTTTCAAAAACCATAACCATGATAACTGTTGACATAAAAAAAAAAAAATTCTTATCAGATCTATTTCGTATATCTAACAATATTTAGCATTAATTATACTGATTTAAGTTTGTACATTAATCCCTAACTCACAGTTTAGAACTAGTTTGAGGAATTAAGTAAAGCTGGGTTTTTGTTTTACGTGCACTAATGGTAAATAATGCCTTGAAATACAACCTCGATTAATTACCGCCATCTTGAATTTTGTGTGGATACTATTTTTATCGCTAAATATCACACATTGGCAAAATTTGTGCCAAATCTTAAGCTCCTATCTCTTTTTGGAAAATACTTTCTGTTCAATCTTATCTGCCTCAGAACAATCTACTATGATGAAATGCTACATTAATAGCGACCAGCGTCACCTACCACTTGGCATGAAAAGTTAGTTTGCAGGTACTTGCAAGTCACTAGACCATTACAGTATTACATGTGACCATGTAAACACATTGTAAGCAAAATTTATAATGCATAAATATAATTTTTTCAAGTTTTAGATGTTAACTTGTCAACAGTGTATGATATTGCCTGTAATTCCAGAAATATGAATTATGTCTCAATCTCAGTAAATCTCAATCTCAATCGCAGGTTTCAAAATAATTCTTCAGTTCTTCTTTGATTAATACTAAATCATGCATTTTTACATTTCTTCCTTTTTTCAAAACGATATAAAAATATGGATCCCCCCCCAAAAAAAAGACAAGCAAACAACCCCCTCCCAATTTATCACAATACACAGCTAAAGTGGTATCAACATTTAGAAAGTTTTACTCTCCTTCATATGACATCAAATTTGTTGCAATCCAATGTCTCTCTCAAATTTTATGTTTGAAATGTTAATTTCAATAAAATGGCGACCCTGTTGGACCGCATCTGTACTTTGCAACAAATCTACTGAGGTGTACTTACGGAATATTGCTTTGTATGCTTAATATAATGTATGGTCTTGTTTATAGAGAGAGTGGAACTCGAAAAGTAAGCACGATCTTGGATTTGACCCTCTGTGACGTCTTTGGGAACAGATGCGTGTAAATAACATTATGTAAAATGGGATTTCAAGTTTGAGACATTATAACTCCTGAACCAAATATAATAACAATACTGACCTCTAATTTTCTCCAAATATTGATTATATTGGAAAGATGTTAATTTCTGCATGGTTTTCATAAACATTTTTAATTTTATTTTTTAAAAAACTTTTTAGAGAAATATTCATGGTGCATTCTGAAAAATGTCTCCATAAAAATCTAAGATGGTTTGAAATGGCATTAAAATGTTCAGAATATATACCACTGGCACTACTACAAGCGCCAGTGGCAGTGGTGCGTGTAGTAGTCTTGGCGCGCGCAGGCTTTTTTTTAACGACCAACAAGGTCTTGTCACAACTAAAGTGGCCATTTTTACATAGTGAGTTTTCAAGTTTGAGACATTATAACTCCTGAACCAAAAACGGTACTGACCCCTAATTTTCTTCAAATATTAATTATATGTCAAACAAAATTCTTGAAACGTTTCAAGATAATCCTTCAGTCTTTCTTTGATTTATGCGGAATCAAGCATTTTCATGATTTTCCTTTTTTCAGAAAAATATCAAAAAATGAGTGTTTTTTCCTTAAAATCTCAATCCAATTATCACAATAACCCACAAAAATGGTATCAACTTGTAGAAAATTGTATTCTCTTTCACATGACATCAAATTTGTTGAAATCTGATGTTTCAATCAAATTCTATCATTCAAATAACAAATTCAGTAAATATGGCGGCCATCTTGGACGCCATCTTGGATTTGGAGGCTTTCGCAACAAATTTTTTGAGGTAGACCAGTGGAATGTTGTTTGTAACAATAAAAACTTGAAAATAAGCATGGTCTACTTAGTTTGTAGAGAGAGTGCAACTCGTTAAGCAAGCGACTTTTTGGGGTTTGGCCCTCCGGTTAATAGGCCTACCACTGCAAGCGTGTTGAAGCTCACAACATGGATGCCTGTTGAGTAGACAATTTTGCTTTCTTTTACTTCTGAGGGTGGCCCCCTTTTCCTTTCCTTCTCTTCTCATTCCCTCTTACTATGGTTTATATGATCATATACACTATATACAATGTTCTGTCTGCATTGTTTGTTAGCAAATGAAAAGGTGTTCGTATGAAAAGGTAGAAGTAAAAGCACTGTCACACCTTTCCGGGCAAGCCTTGCGTATGACTTGCGAAGAAATGCTACCCGGAGGTATCCGCAAATGGCCCGCACATGACAGTACCTAACACGTATCTCGCCCGTAGTTGCCCGAATTTGCGCACGCAAGTCCTATTTATCCGCAGCCAAATTTACATAAGTCCGAGCAGCCACACCTTTACTGGCAAGCTATACGCGGGCTTTTTGCTTGTGGGGATTTTCCAGCATGCAGGACAGTTTTGTTTTTTTTTTTTTTTTTTTTTTTTTGCTGGAAGGCAAGAATTTGGGTGGGTTTCACATGCGTCTTACCTGCTGGACCCGTGCTACTTACGTTCTACTCACGTGTATTCCGTGCAACCTACGTGTCAGGCACATGGTTGGCGAGTGAGGGCCGACAACTCGGTGAAGGAATCCGTCTGAAGGAATGCGATGTGGCAAAGGTTCCACACAGAATGTCATTATCTTGGCCGCAGCTGACTCTCAACTAACCAGCAGAAATGCAATAACTGATCCGCAGCATGCACGTAATTTGCTCGTATTGCTCGCTTCAGGGCCGCAGATCAGTATCGACACCACTCCTTGCCAGTATAACAACCGTATTATGTTTTTAGAATGGCCGCAGAATGGCACAGATCCACAGACAACCTAAAACGTAGGCCCTATACTTCAAGCGGGTTAACTGTTTGTGACTTGCGGCAGCTACGGGCCTTCTTCTGATGTTCTGCGTGGACCTGCAATCCCCACGACACATCCGGAACAAGTTTACAAGGTAGATCGGACCTGTGTCACCTGCGTGAGCACTGTCTGGCAACTGCGGGCGAGATACGTGCTAGGTACTGTCGGCTGCGTGTCATCTGTGGAGAGGCCTTCGGGTAGCAAATTGCCCCCCCCCCCCCCCCACCCCACCCCCGGCAAGTCACAAGCGTGGCTTGCCCAGAAAGGTGCACATGGGACAGGCCCTAGCTTGAGCATGGTAAAAACTGTTCCGGGTCAATAGCGAGGATTGCCAGCTGCAGAGGTCTACGCAGAAGACCAGTAGGAGGCTCGTAGCGGCCGCACCTTGCAGGCAACTCCCATACAGGTAGCTGTAACGCAGGTGCTCCTGTACTTCGATGTGTTAGCGTATCGTCCGCATCTAGAACGTAAGTGCAACTTATCGTAGCACGCGTCCAGCAGGTAAGACGCACGCGAAACTAGCCAAAATCCTCGTCTGCCCGCAGAGAATTATCCTGCGATTTGAAAAATCACCACACGCAGCAAACCCACTTAGCTTCCGCGGAAATGATTGTGTGATGAAGGGCCTAGACTCTTTAGTTTTTCATGGTTATGGCACAAAACAAGGCAACAATAGATGCGAAGCTGTTGAGGTGTTTTTCTGTTTTTCATCCCCTAATGTCATATGCATAGAGACATATCACTGTCTCCTTGTTACTTTAGCTCTCTTCTTTGATATTTCTGCACAGTCTGGGGTACCACAGGTATTGAAGAGGATGACCGTGATGGGAGTTGTGTTGTCTTCACAAGGGCGAGACTCGGCGATGGTATCATCTTCTATCGACGAAGATGCAATTCCCGTGCCTCCGTGATATGCGAGCAAAAGGTTTGAAGCTCAAGTGGTCTAAGCCCATTCAGGACCGCCCTACAAAATGCTACTACCGTGGTTATTCACATTCACAAGATAGCATGTATCAACATGCAATCTATGTATTATAATAGTAACAATAGTAATAATGTACACTCATAACAAGATTTGTGACTGGTCGAATTTGTAGCACGTGATATTCATTGAAATTGTTATATAGCTCTCGGCCGTTAACTTACTTTTTTGTTGTAATTTTTGCAAACTATGTGTGTGTATGTCTCATGTTACCTCAACATCATGCAGCAGGAATCCAATGCAATTGTTTTCTTCTTTAAGTTTGCAAATGTAGTACGAGTAAATGCAGTATTAGTCCGGCAGCCAAAAGCCATTTTTTGGCCGAAGTACTTTTTCTCTGATATAGTTTTTTTCTCTGTTGATTATTCATCTTTGGGGTCTCTTCAATGATATTCAGGTGGGTGTGGAGCTCTCACCCTTGGGCAATTTTAATTATTCAAAATGACGTCCAACATGGCCGCCACACAGCCCTCAAACTAGGAAAATGTATCTAATCATGTGTTCTAAGTGCTACTATACCAATGTTTGGATTGGAGCATTTGTCCAAAGGTCCAACAACTTGAATAAGACATTTTTTTACATTTGTTGCAAGACAGTTGCTATGGTAAACATTGAATAATTAGCTTAAAATCCCTAAAATGCACAATATAAATACAAAATGATATGGAATCGGGTTTGTGTGTGTGATTGTTGCATGAGGGACATGGTGACCTGAATGTTTGGCAGAAAATCATAGAAACTATTTTACTTAAAGGACCTGAGTAGATGGTCGCCATGGATACTTGCTCTTTGGCTGGTTGCAGACATGATATTTAACATACGAATGTATAGTCCTGGGATGTCTCAGAATGTATATGAGTAACCTGTGTATATAGGAAGCTTATCAATCCGTAAACGAAACTGACTACATCGTTGCCATGGGAACTTGCCTTTTTCTTGGTGTTGTCATGTTATCATGAGAGTATCATCTGAAGAGATAATTGCCTACGATGTCTTGAAACATCATAAAATTCTATACATTAAAGAAAATCTTATGATATCAAGTAGAGGAGATGCAGGAGAATTGAGCCACTTTTTCTATTTTTGGATATGTTTCCTAATCAATCCTTGCTCACAACAAGTGTCTGTTACCAAATTGAAGTACAACTATAAACCTGTCTTGTAGCTATGAAAATTTCTTATACATGTACTGTTCTAGGTCATTGCCTAAGTTAAAAAATTTCTGTAGAAAAATAAATGTTAACACTCTGCAGTGTAAGGAGAGTTGAGCCATGTCTTGAGGAGAGTTGGGCCACCTTTAGAAGACATGTGCTACTTGTTTGAGACTTAAACCACGATGTCAAACCATAAAGATTAGATTAAAAATCGGCTTACAAGTAGCCAGAAATAAATCTTAGCTAACATAATCGGTTTTATCCTAAATTCAAGCATAGAAAGATATGAAAATTTAAGAAGTTAAAACACTCCTAATGCACTTTATTCTTAAACATCCCTTATAAGAACCACTCATATCGGGGCTGGCGCTATGTTTTAAAAGTGAGGCGGCCCAGTTTATATTTCTGGTGCCACTTCTGGGTTTTACTGACAAGCAAAGGGGGAAGAGGGCTTAACTATTATTTTCTGATGCTACTTCCGGGGTTAATATAGGCTGAATCAGCTGACAAGAAAAAAAAAAGGAGAGGGGGGCCTATCCCACTTTTCTTGTGCCTCTTAAATATAAAAAAGTGTAGGGATCCTAGTGGTAAGACCCTATATATATTCCTATGTATTATGCCCCCCCCCCCAAAAAAAACAAAAAAACAAAAACAAAAACAAAAACAAAAACAAAAACCTCACCCCTTGTTTGCGTCGGCTCTGTGTATTACAGTGAAAAGTAAAGTTTTGCGTAATGATATTTTGCAATGGAACTTCTTCATGTTTGAGGGAGAAAGGTTTGCGGTGACAACATGTGTACGTAACCACATCGTTGCTTGGCAGAAGAGACTAGAAAGAGGAGTATTGAAGAGGCAAGCGACACATGGGAATAGTAAGGAGGGCAAAAGTGAAGAGCGGAGGATAGTAATGGGTTGGAAGTTGAAGTTGTACAAGTGGAGACGGTAGAGAAGGGAACAGAGAGAGAGTGGTAAGGAAGAATATGGTGAGAATCAAGTAAGATATTTAAGATTCTTTAAGTTTGCTAATCCCCTCCCTATGTCTTAGATACTATAATCCCTCGCATGATCAAGCAAAGTAAGAATAAGCTACTGGAACCTGAATCATAAAAACTAACATGACCTAATTTAGAAACCTACATGTACTACAGAAATGAAATAAGAAAAGTAAGTCATAATATGTTATTTTTTTTACAGAAAATTATAACAAACACATATTTTCTTTTTCAGAGTGTTTTTGCCTTCTACACTTGTATAATATCAACTTCGGTTAAATTAATATGCATGACTCATGAATAAAAATTACAGGCAAGTACAGTAAGATAATTAACAAAAATCATGAAACAAACTGGATTATTTCATTCCCAAGGATTGTAGTTTATTACGAACAATGCATGTATCGATGTCAATGTCATGAATGTGAAAGTTATTTCATTATAGCCTTCACCTTGTACCACATAGGAAGTCTCATTTTGAAATGTTGTTTTCACATAACACTTAATGAACGATTTTGATAACATTTATGCAGGTTGTAATATTGCAATGTATGTTCCAATAATTTGACAAAACCATGAAATTATTTCACATTGTAATGATTTCATTTATATTACAACTTGGAAACAAATGAAACCATGCACATCCCTGCTAACAGTCGGTTTATCCACCAATAAGTATTACACAAAGATGTTAGTATCTTGCCATCTAACTTTAATAGTGTCAAACAATTTTGTTGCAATGTATGAATGTTATGGGATTGTCCTTGAAAGTGACATTGAGCAGTTACCATGGCAACCAGGACATATCAACCTCATATAACAGAGGGAGGTACCGGTATGTGTAACCGATATAGGCATGTGTGGAGAAAAGACCTGAAATATGATATGTCACATTTTCACATCATTGCTATACTGCGGTTCAATCCTTCGGCACTTATTCACAATTAAATTCAAGTCTAGGTTGCTATGGCAACTATAAATATAAATAAAGGCTAGATTAATGGTTACTTCATTAAGGGGTATGCAGGTAATTGATATTTTGTGCACGTCGCACAAATAACAAGCATTTTTGTGTATTTTGCATACTTTTCTAACTTTGTTTTGAGGTTTTTTCCAATTATTTGATGGTTACCATGGCAACCACACTCTGCTCAACTAAAGACATTATACTAATATTACTATTTTAGATAAGTGTTCTAATTGAAATACTAGTGTTTCAGTGACATTTTTCTGGCTTTAAGGCTTCATGGCGGCCATTTTGGACGCCATTTTGAACAATTAAAATTGCCCAAGGGTGAGAGCTCCACACCCACCTGAATATCATTGTTGAGACCTTAAAGATGAATAATCAACAAAGAAAAAAACTATATCAGAGAAAAAGTACTTAGCCCCCTCGGCTGCCGGACTATATACATCATCCGTTTTTGCTTTGGAAAGTACAGTATCAGCGTGCCTGAGGAAAAAGTTAAAGTCGAAAAATGTGTGGAAGCTTTACTTGTTTCTATTAAGATCGTAATGCCCCCAATGGTGCTATCATAATCTGATAATTCTTATAATAGAATTACAATTAATACTGACCAAGCGAGTAGCATTTCTAAATGTAGACAAAATCGAAAGAATTCAACAGGGGTAGAACATGAAAGGTTTCCTATTTTTATGAATGAATGTGATATTCACATTTGAAAATTTGTCCTCAATATGATTAGTATAGGTTTTCCCATCCATTTTCGCACTTTTGTCATTCAATTTCGAAGATTTTTTATTCAATTTCGTCAATTGTCATTGTGATTCGTTTATCGTCAAACATTTTCGAAGACATAGCATTCAAAATCGTCAGTTGTCATTCAAATTCATCCCTCCTGCTGACGGATCGCAGAATGTGAAGATCAAATTCGTCTTTGTTCTCGCAATTTCATGAATTTTTTCATTCAAATTAGCCAGATGTAGTCGATTCTTTATTTTGAGGGTGAACCAACTTTAAGCCGACATATTTTTACTTTCTCTCGTTACATTAAATTCTGTACCCTGGAGAGCAGCAAAAAAAATTATGTTATCCATTCTTTGACATTAAACAAGCTACAATTCTACACTTAAAATTTTGTCTTTAATCATGTTTGCTTAGAAATCGTTTGTCATTGTTTTCGTATGCGAGACGGTACGTCTGTTTGTATCAGTGTGCACTCGGATTGCTTGTGTGTGTGTCTGTATCTGTGGTTCTGTGTGTGTGTGTGGGGGGGGGGGGGGGGGGGACACTTGTGTGTATATTAACTCCCGAATGCACAATGTGAACGGTCACAAAAAAAGAAGAATACATGAATGACTGAGAAATCACACCGGGTAGAGATATGAGACGAATATGAATGAAAATTTAACGAAAATGATTGACAAGAGACAAAATCGATCCTGCTGCTCTGAGTGCTGCAATTGAGACTGACGAATTTGAACTGTAAATGACGAAAATGTATGCATAATGAATAAATTGAATGGACTTCATTTGAAAATGAACGACGAAAGACGAATTTGAAAGTAAGATTGGCATATTCCCGACATCCCGCGACGAAATCGAAGTAAAAATTTGTGAAATTGAATGAAAAAAATCTGAAAATGAAAGGGAAAACTTATATCTACTGTTTCCTTCAACACTTGATTTAACATTGCATATTCAGTTTAAAGATACCATACCATGTTCACTCTGTTTGATTATGAGGTTTGCCCTTTGGCTACACCATACATTGCTCATTATGCAGATTCATTATTGGCCTCACGCTCCTAATTCAATTCGCGCATTGCCTACCGGGAAGGCAGTACGCGTGTTAAAGATGAGGTAATGGTTATTTTTTGGGGTTAGGGTTAGGGTTAGGGTTAGGGTTAGGGTTTGATGGTTAGGGTTAGGATTAGGATTAGGGTTAGGTTTAGGGATAGGGTCCCCGAAAAAAATCATACCGGGAAAAAAAGATCAGTCAAGTAGAAAATTGCCACTTTTGGTAGTGTTTGACATTGCTTGAGGACAGGAGCTTCTGCAGGTTATGAAGAAGTTGAATGAATCAGGGTTTTTGTATTTTTAATGATTTTTTATTGATGTATGAGGTAATTTTTTCTTTCTTTGTTGTTGTTTTTTGAGGGGGGGGGGGGTGTTTTATGGCGACAAGCAAGAAGATTTGGATATGAATGCGGAAGAGTGGAGCAAACATTATTCCAAACAGTTAGAAATTAAGATGGACAAGAGTGCGGGTGATGATCCAGTGGTATGCTGGCCTTTTACAGGCCGAGTCAATAAGGCTGTGACCATGTAAATGTGTTGGAATAATAATACTGGAGAACAGTGAATAAAGAACACTTGCATTCTGACTCCAGATCAAAGCAGTCAAGCATCTCACTAACCCCACAAAACATACCTGTACTAATGCTCTCTGTTGTTGCCCTTATGTACGGCCATTCTGTAGGCATGTCCTGGAACCCCCCCCCCCCCCCCCCACACACACATTTCCCATCCTATCTTATTCTATCCTTCATATTCTAACCTCTGTGAACTCTAATCCCTACCTTATATCGAGTTTTACAGTGATATATATTTTAAAAGTACATCATAGTATATTTATGGCCTGGTGGTGGGCTCAAATGCTCCATGGAACAGTAAAATTGAACTTCCCTTTCTTGCTCATTGAACTTAAATATTTACCTTGATATAATATGAATAATTATTTTGATATTTTGGGAGATTTTCAGGGTATCCAGCATTTAAACCTTCAAATTGGACTGAATGAATGTCATTGAATTATTGTCTATTTGGGCCCTACATCCAATTTCACCGAACCCAAGGTATAATGCCAGCAAGGGTGCATTGATTGGATTTCAGTACATGGTGCATTGTAGCTTGATGGGGTCCACTCTGCTGAAAACAAGCATGAAATGTAGAAAGTTTTACATCGTTGTAGTCGGAATTGATATCTCTACAAGATGAAAGCGTTCAAAAAGTGTTTGGAAGCACTTGACTGCTCTATAGGCCTCACGCTCCTAATTCAACTCGCGCATTGCCTACCGGGAAGGCAGTACAAAGATGAGGTAATGTTATTTTTTACCAAAAAAATCATAAAAAATCAGTCAAGTAGAAAATTGCCACTTTTGGTAGTGTTTGACATTGCTTGAGGACAGGAGCTTCTGCAGGTTATGAAGAAGTTGAATGAATCAGGGTTTTTGTATTTTTAATGATTTTTTATTGATGTATGAGGTAATTTGCTATTTTTATCATTTTTGAGAGTGACTGGATGACTAGTCTCGTATGGAGGCTCTTAACTTTTTTTTAGAGCTGGACAACATCCCAAAATATGTTGTTTGCTTGAAAGCAGAGAAAATTTCCCTTCATCTACTTCAATTTAAAAAAAATTCTATGATTCGATTGATTTTTTATGATTCATGGAATATGCTGCATTTAACACAGGTTTATATGGGAGCCCGGAAAAGGAGCTTGAGGCCTATAGTACAGATTCTGATCTGGCTCCAGGGGATCCATGTATGTGTACCAGACATGCAGTGGTCCATCAGGTCCAAGAGTTTTTATGGGCTTGTAGAGGTCTACATGCCATAAACGGTCAAGCTTACTGATGTATTCGGCCAAAGAAGTGAGTAAGATTCATAGAGTGAAGTCATGTCAAATTATGTACTTTATAAAAGGTGAAATTCACAGGCCGAAATGTCACGGTCACGGTCACAAATATCGTGTACAGAGTGCATAGCTAGTGCACAGAGTGTATTGCTAGTGTGTGTGTCAGTGCCACATGTAAGAGCACAGTTACAGTACAGTTGAGTGTGTATGAAGGTACACTCGGTTACAGTAGTGTTGAATGTGCATAAACTGGGTTGTCATGTACGGTCAGTGCAGACATGTTGTAGATACAACATTTTGCTTCTATTATAAACCACATTTTGACATGGAAGTTTATACTCAGTAGATTTGAATATAAGGCAAGAAATGAACCAAGCTCTGTTAAGTTGCTGGAAATAAGGTGTCATACAGGTGGCACATTCTAAGTGATATTGAAGTTGGTTTAGAGTTGAAGCACATGTGCATTTGGCACATGTGATAGATATTTGATGTGAAATCCAGTTCATTTGGTCTCAGGATTTAAAGATGGCTATATAACCCAGGTTAGCTGGACACACATACAATGGCTGATTAAGTGGCCAAATCTGAACTACAAGGTAAAAGTCAATTCCTGCATTTAGGAGAATTTACATGCAGGGAAGGTATGCAGAAGGGAGTTATGTTACATGAGTACAATATTTGTATGTGCGGTTTCATGACACACATTGGAGTGAGTAACTTAGCTAATTCATGCACAGTGTGAAATTAGTACATGACGTGCATAAGAGGTATATGTAGAATATTAGTGCACATTTGATCCAAAAGTAGTGGATTATATTCCCAATCAGACTATTGATTGCAATGCATGATATGTGGTTGCCAAATTGATATTGCATGGGCGTCACCAGGGGGGGGGGGGTGCGTTGGGTGCGAACGCACCCCCTTCGGATCCTTAAAAAAAAAAAAAAAAAAATCAGTCTGCAAGCGACCTCAACGCCGGACGCTAAATAATTATTCTTTTCTATTTTTTTTTTAATATTTTGCACCAGGGACACACACACACACAAAAAAAAAAAAAAAAAAAAAAAAAAATCGTCGGCAAAAACAATTCGCACCCCTGGTTCTGGCAGCACTGATTTTATACATATCTATTAGTATTCTACAGCGTTTACTATTTATCGACCGTACTGTACATCCGTACGATACGGAGCACTTGTACACGTTTGCATGTACGTGTGCTACTTACAAGTATGTAGGGACTATGTACGTTACTTCTGACCAATCCATATTGCCAGCCCAAGAGCGAGCCTTAGCCTCATTAAAAAAAAGAAATGAAAAAAAAAATGGAGTGGCAAGCATATCATTTTGCCCACCCCCCCCCCCTCCATAATTCCAGAGAGGAGAAGATTGTCTTATCTTTTTTTTTGACAGAAAAACAAAAAGTTACCACCATGAAAATATTGGAGGGGCAAGCATATTTTAATTTTGCCCCCCCCCTAATTAATAATTCCCGAAATGAGAAGATTTTCTTGCTTTTGAAAGAAAACAAAAATGTTGCCCCCATTGAAATATTGGAGGACAAGCGCACCATTTACCCCACCCCACATAATCATAATTCCCGCGATGAAAAGATTTTCTTGCTTTTTTGTTAGAATTCAAGAAATCTGTCCAATCATTTCACCCAAAAGCAGTGGGGTAACTACGGAGGGGGGGGGGGGGGTGCGCCCCCTCCCAATCCGCTGGTAAAAAAAAAAAGACTTACCGAAATAGTAGTTCAAGTGTTAGTAAACTGCTTTTGAATGAAAGGGTGATCAAGAAATAAGATATTTTTCTATGATTTCTTTTAACCATAATTAAATAGGTATATAGTGTGAAACATTGTTCAAAAAGACTTGACCTGGGCTAATTCCTAACTTTTCCATGTATATAATATACACACATAAACAAACACGCACAATTAGTTTAGGGGATGCTCTAAAGTGCAGATTTTGGACATCCTTTCCCCGCTTGGTCACTTCGACGCCACCTCGCTGGTCATACCTCCCCCAGTCATGAACATAAACCCACACTCTTGACTACCAGTGGCGGATCCAGGGGGAGGGGCGCACCGGGCGCCCCCCCCCCCCCCTTAATTTCCAAAGCGAAAAAAAAAATAATATAGCTTCAAACGGCAGTTTTTGGACAGTAAAATGTCAAAATTTTCAAGCTCGCTCGCTCCTCTCGCTCGCATTTAGTCGTAATGCCATTTTCCTGAAGTTGCTGCCAGTAATTGCCGGCAGATGCGCCTGGTGCGCCCCCCCCCCTTAATTTCCAAAGCGAAAAAATATAGTTACAAACGGCAGTTTGGGGACTGTAAAATGTCAAAATTTTCAAGCTCGCTCGCTCCGTTCCCTTGCATCTAATCTTTATGCCATTCTTCTGATGTTGCTGCCAGTAATTGCCTGCAGTTGCGCCCGGTGCGCCCCCCCCCTTAATTTCCAAAGCGAAAAAATATGGCTAAGAACGGCAGTTTTTGGACTGTAAAATGTAAAATTTTCAAGCTCGCTCTCTTCGCTCGCTCGCATTTAATCGTTATGCAATTCACCTGATGTTGCTGCCAGTAATTGCCAGCAGTTCCGCCCGGTGCCCCTCCCCGCCCCCCTTAATTTCCAAAGCGAAAAAATATGGCTAAGAACAGCAGTTTTGGGACTGTAAAATGTAAATTTTCAAGCTCGCTCGTTCCGCTCGCTCGAATGTAATCATATGCTCTCCTGATATTGCTGCCAGTATTTGCCCGCAGTTGCGCCCGATGCGCCATCTTAAATTCTAGAGCGAAGAAATATAGCTACAAACGGCAGTTTGTTTTTTTACTGTAAAATGTCAATATTTTCAAGCTCGCTCGCATTTAATTTTTACGCAATTCTCCTGATGTTGCTGCCAGTAATTGCTGGCAGTTGCGTCCGGTGCGCCCCCCCCCCCCTCCTTTATTTCCAAAGCGAAAAGATATGGCCCCAAATGGCAGTTTTGGGACTGTAAAATGTCAAAATTTTCAAGCTCGCACTCTTCGCTCGCTCGCATCTGGTATTGTTATGCCATTCACCTGATGTTGCTGCCAGTAATTGCCAACAGTTGCGCCCGATGCGCCCCCCCTTTATTTACAAAGCAAAAAATATGGCTACAAACGGCAGTTTTTGGACTGTAAAATGTCAAAATTTTCAATCTCGCTCTCTTCGCTCGCTCCCATTTAATTGTTATAACATTCACCTGATGTTGCTGCTAGTAATTGCCAGCAGTTGCGCCCGGTGCCCCCCCCCCCCCCTTAATTTCCAAACAAAAAAAAATATGGCTACAAACGGCAGTTTTTGGACTGTAAAATGTCAAAATTTTCAAGCTCGCTTGCTCGCTCGCTCGCATTTAATTGTTGTGCAATTCTCCTGATGTCGCTGCCAGTAATTACCGGCAGTTGCGCCCATTGCACCCCCACCCCTCCTTTATTTCCAAAGCGAAAAAATATGGCTCCAAATGGCAGTTTTTGGACTGTAAAATGTCAAATTTTTCAAGCTCGCTCTCTTTGCTCGCTCGCATTTCATTGTTATGCCATTCACCTGCTGTTGCTGCCAGTAATTGCCAGCAGTTGTGCTCAGTGCGCCCCCCCCCCTTAATTTCCAAAGCAAAAAAAATATGGCTACAAACGGCAGTTTTTGGACTGTAAAATGTCAAAATTTCCAAGCTCGCTCTCTTAGCTCGCTCGCATTTAATTATCATGCCATTCACCTGATGTTGCTGCCAGTAATTGCCAGCAGTTGCGCCCGGTGCACCTCCCCCCCCCCCCCCTTAATTTACAAAGCAAAAAAATATGGCTGCAAATGGCAGTTTTCGGACTGTAAAATGTCAAAATTTTCAAGCTCGCTCGCTCCGCTCGCTCGCATGTAGTCGTTATGCCATTCTCCTGATATCGCTGCCAGTAATTTGTCGTTTCACACCGTCATTCCATAATCCATTTATAGGGGGTACAACCCCCTCCGGCACTTCCACACCCTTGCTCGCTCCCTCGCATACTAACCCAAGCCCCCCCCCCCCACCCCCACCCCCCCCCCACCCCCAAGATGAAATCTTTAGCTACGCCCGTGCCCTTTCCCCGCTTGGTTTCCCTCAGTAAAAGTCTAGGGATTGAGAGCTTCCTATATTCCAAATGTCTGTCCAAAAAATATCGTAAACATTTAGTGTCAAAACGCACCCCCATTGAAAAAAAGCTGGTGACGCCCCTGTATTGGGAGGTTTATAAGGTTTAGTCCCGTAAATGATTGGACTTCAGGCGTATAATTTATTCAGATATTCGAGGCAAAGCATAAGATAATTCACGTGCAGATGTAAAGTCTTTGCTGCTCATTGGTTTATGATGTACACTGTACCCATACGGTGTAGGTAAATCGTTACAACAGCGATGCCAATCGTTATTCTTGTTATACTGTTTTGCCCAAAATTGTATCGGGTTTCTATGGATAATACTTAAACCCAAAACTTGTGTTATAATGCCACACATGTCTATGGCATGCATATAATTACTCCTTTAGTCTTTAATGTACAAGTGGCAAAATATGGTATAAAGACGAATTATTGCATGAAGAATGTGTGAAGAGATTTAACACACCACACTTATAGATACAAGAAAGGATGACTCGATTCACCATAGCGTAGTAGGGTTTGAACAGCGCTGTTGCTGTATTTATTCATTTATGCAGAAAATACTGTAGTAACATATAAATATGTTGAACAAAGTTAAAGTGACAAAAGTTGTGTTCATAAGTGCAAGAATGCACTATGCATTGAGTACAGGCTCCCTATGAAGTGTATATTAAGACACACATGCAGTATACTACATGTGTATGTGTATTCGACATGGTTACAGTTACATTCATCTGTAATCTGAGCGTTGAATTGCATTACCAAGGATGCTTTCATTTATATTTTTCAGCTTGAATAAACACCGTTGAGAGCGGTAATTATCCAGTTCAAGCCCGGGTGCATCAGTCTGTTTTGTCGCCCTCAATGGGCGCGCCATCTACCGTTTTATTAGTAATGATATTCCCAGAATCAAGATCATTATAGAATATAGCTGTTGATTAGAGCACTTGACATTTGGATAAGACTCTATGTTCACTTCATTGGCCCTATTACTTTTTGTCTTTGTTAAGTGCTTCGGAATATACTTACTATATATATATATATATATATATAGAGAGAGAGAGAGATACATATATCTATACATATATGTATAGATATACATAATAGATACGTATATATTATATACATGTATATATATATATATATATATATATATATATATATATATACGTATATTAAACTACGAGTCATACTGGATAAAAAAAGCTCCGCTATCATTGACAGTATGTACGTTGCAATTCTTATCATTTGGTTCTTAAATATGATATAGGTTTTCCCGGCCAATCTCGCACATTTTTCATTCCAATAACACTAATTTCTATATTCAATTTAGCACAATTTATCCTAGATGGCATGTTCGGTATTTCAATTTTATAATCTTTTCATTCAAATTCATTTGGAGTATTCAAATTATAATAATGATAATAATAATAGTAATAATAATAATAATAATAATAATAATAATAATGTCTTATTTATCCAGGGTAGCCTCTTCAGCGTTGCCACTGCTCTACCAGAGGGCCCTGCCTTTATTATTACCCCAGCGTTGCCAGGTACCCACTTATACACCTGGTCGAGAGGGACATTGTGGGCAAAAACATCTTGTCCAAGGACGTAAGCACTGGGCGGGATTCGAACTCGGGTCCTCCGATTGGGAGTCGAGAGTCTTATCCACTATGCCACAGCGCCCCCATTTAACATAATTTGTATCAGCACTTTTTCAGTTCAAATTCGTAAGACAAGCACCATTTCGCAAATCGTTCATTCAATTTAGCATGATATAGTCACGTGATGATGATGAAATTAAGGAATGGCATAGTTTGGTTGGGGCCATCTTCCTCGTCAAGCTTAGCTTATGATGATGGTCCCCTGCATTTCATTTTTATCATTTCCTATTGCTTCCTTTCATATATGATATTCGTTCTTGAAAAAAAGAAAATGTATGTAAGATCCAAACGTTACGAATATTAGCTGTGTAAATGACTATGTAAGTATTTTGTTGATTTGTTGATTTGTACTGATTCTGAAATGCAGAAATAAAAACTGAATTGAACTGAACTGAACTGAACTGAAATGGTGCATTGGGTTTTCAACTTTTTGATGAGATAATTAATGAGAAACATATACTATGAAATATGAAAGAGTGTACCCATGAAGACTTTAAGATATGAGAGGAAAATTGATTTTGAAATGGCTGATATCCAAAACAAAGATGTCCTAATAAAAGGTGGGACTCAAAACGAATTTAAACCTTGGTCAGTAGATTGGGGTTAGAGACTGGTCCTCCAAATTGCGCAATTGATTGCACCATCAGTTGTATTACGTAACAGGGGCTATATTAGGTAAATGATGACATCATCTCTTGCATAACGGATGACCTCATCGATTGCACCATATAGGGTGACATCATGGCCGCGTTTATATCATGATTCATCGATTGCAACGCATGGCGCAAGAAAATTTAAATGATAGATATCCGCACATGTCGCAACATGTCTTGACATAGTATGAGATCATATAATGATCAATTACGTGGGTATTTTTGAGGGGATGAGATAATCGATTGTACAACGTGGATGGAATGACGCTGCATCACCACATGGCGCAACATAGCGTGACGGGCGTGGGCATACATAGTGACAACATGAGGTCCAATAATTCGGCGTGATAGGAGAGCTCGCAGCAGCGCCGTTTGATGATATGATGAGGATATAGCAGCATCCTTATAGCCGGTGCATTGAAGAGAGTGAGCGATGTGAGTGAGAGTGAGAGAGAAAGAGGTCAAAAGCCATTAACGAGGTCGGCTGGGTCTGCTTCGGTCTCGGTGCGAGGGGAGAGGGAGAGAGAGGGAGAGAGGATTGGTAACGAGGTCAGCTGTGCCTGCTGCGGGTGCGGAGAGAGAGGGTGAGAGAACTGGGACAGTCGCGTGCCGTCTGTGTCAAGAGGTCAATCGTTGCACCGGACGCGTGCCGTCTGAACTTAGACCGCGAGGTCACGGCGAGGTCGTGGGAAATTGCCGACTGACTTGTTTACTTCCTGGGAACGCTGTTGCGTACAGGTGGCGCAATGGGGAGTATCGCGTAACGCTGAGAAATATGTTTTAATGTAAGTGTTAATGGTTATCAAAGGGAGAAACGGGCTATAAAAGGGGGATAGGGGAGAGCGATGCTTTATCATTTCGTCATTGCGACGGTTGTTAAGCGCATCTGGAAGCTGATTCTAGCTACATCCTTTGGGGCAGATAGTGGCGTATGATGCTGGTATCTGTGCTGATATTATTTGCCCTGTGGAGAGAACCTTACGGAGGTTCGGAATTTTGGAGACACTGGGAAAGAGTGTGGAAGAAGTGGGAAGAAAAGAAACGTAATAGTTACCTGCAAAAACTCAGAGATGAATCAGTGGAGTAAAGAGGAGGAAGCGTTATTTCGTCTCCTTCGGGAAAGAAGGCGAAGAGCGAGGGAGAGACAGCGGCAAGCCAGAGCAGAAGAGGTGGAGAGGAGACGGGATAGCAGAGAGAGTGGGTCGAGCTGTGATGATACAGATGATGTTAATATGTTTGACAGCAACACAGAAGAACTCGATAGCAACCGGCGAGAAGAGGAGTCTTCAAATGAGGAGGTAGGCGGAGAGATGTTCGATAGTAATTTAGATGCTCTCGATGGCAGCTCTGACCAGCGAGATGATAATGACATTAATGGAGACATGTTTGATCCGAATCTAGCGGCTTTGGATGATGCTAATCATCACGAGAGGATCCCACTGGACGAAGAAAACGTGCGTAGATTTTATCGTGTCGCTGCTCACAAGGCACGCAAAGTCGGACGGTTTAGATCCGAAGCTATAGACTATCAGATTCTCGTGTACCCCCTATATAGCCTGTTACGCGATCATGATGCCTACGAAGTGGTTCATGCCTTGTTTGACAGCATTTTCACACTGATGCGCGACCGAGTTCAACCGCACGACAGAATTGGTATGATCATTGATGGTGGTGGGTTGAGAGCCCCGATTTGGATACCAGTCATGAGAAATGATCAGTTTTCAATCGAACGAGTCATGCTAGCCGTAGAGGGCGTACTTCAATCCAACGCCGGATTTCTCACCGACGAAAATGGATTTGAGTTATCCTTTCTCCACATATCCATGCCTGCTGGAAAGGGGAATCGAAACGTGCCAAGAACTGACTTTCAAAATTGGTTGAAGAGAAAACAATGCTTTGTACGTATCAAGAACCGAGACAATATGTGCTGTGCCCGCGCTTTAGCCGTGGCCCTGGCTCACGCCGACAAGTCGAACGGCACAGAAGCTGCGCGGTATTACAAAAGCATGACTAAAGCAGAGAAGACTCAGAAAGAAGCGGCCACCCGTCTCCACGATATTTCCGGGGTTTCCACGGAGAAGGCTTGCGGCATCGATGAGTTGAAATTATTTCAGGCTGCCTTGCCCGACTATCAAATAGTCGTATACTCCAAGGACACATTCAACGAAATACTCTATGCCGGGCCACATAAAACTAGACAATTGTTTCTGTATCACTACGACGGCCACTATGCGACGATCACTTCGATGCCAGCCTTCTTGGAACAGAACGGGTTTTGCGGTAACTGTTTGAAGGGATATTCCGTCAAAAAGCGTCATGTGTGCTCCGGATGGGGTTGTGCCTGCTGTCGCATTGGACCTTGCGAAATAACCAAATGGGTGCATTGTCCCGACTGTCGCAGATACTTTAAAAATCCGACTTGTTTTGAGAACCATAAACGCGTGGGGAAAGGAAGCAATTCTTTAGAGGGCGTGAGCGTATGCGCCAGAGTATACAGATACAAGGATTGTGACGTCACAATTGATCGTATCAAGGATGGAACGAAGAAAAAACATGTCTGCGGCATGCGGTACTGCCGCCAATGTAAGGCTGAAATACATCGTGACGAACAGCACTTGTGCTACATGCTTCCACTCGTCCAGCAAGATCTTCAAATTCTGATAAACGCGGTTGACAAATTTATCGGATGCTTGACGACTGACGGAGATTGTCAGACGCCCACGGAAGATGCGCCATACGAGGAGTTACAAAAAAAATATGCTTCCTTGGAAAAAAGACATGAAATGCTCGGAGAGCTGTTGGTGAAGTTAGAATCAGTATCCAATCCGTCAACCGCCATAATATCTCGGACCAAAATGTGTAAATCGTGGATGAAAAAGTGCCGGGAATCCATCCCGGCCTACATATTCTATGACTTTGAATGCCGACAAGATGAGACCATTGCCGAAAACAAACTAGGCGTCATATACAAGCACGTGCCAAATTTGTGTATTGCATACCGGGTTTGTGCGCTGTGTTGGGAGGCCGAAAACAAGTTGTGCAACATCTGCGAGAAGAGAGAATGGACCTTTAAAGGTGACACGTGTAGAAACGAATTTAGCCAGTGGCTTTTTTCTGACACAATCCATACGGGAAGACGGGCAATTGCGCATAATGCCAGAGGCTACGATGCGCTGTTCATCAAAGAATATCTACTAGAACAGGGTATAGCACCTAACGTGATAGAAAACGGAGTAAAAATTCTAAAGCTCGAATACAAAAACGTGACGCTGATCGATTCCCTCAGTTTTCTAGCCATGCCACTGGCCAAATTTCCTAAAACGTTTGGTTTGAAGGAATTGAGGAAGGGGTACTTCCCTCATCTCTTTAACACAAAATCAAACGAAGGTTACCGCGGACCCATTCCTGACAAGATTTATTTTGATCCAGAAAGCATGAAAGGAAGCGACGCGAGCAAACAGTTTGAAGAGTGGTACGCCAAACATGAAAATACTGACTATGACCTGGAGGTGGAAATGATGGGATATTGCCATAGTGACGTGGACATTTTGATGAGAGGCTGCATGACGTTTCGTAGGGCATTCATCGAGGCATCCGGTGTCGACCCGTTTAAAGATGACGTCACAATTGCCTCTGCTTGTAGCCGAGTATTTCGCACACGATTTCTTCGTCAAGAAACCATCGGCTTGGTGCAGCCCCAGGGGTACAACCTAAACCACAATCATTCCGTGAAAGCCTTGTGCTGGCTGAAATGGATCGCTCATACAAAAGGCATCAACATCAGACACGCAATGAACGGAGGTGAAGTGCGAATAGGCAATTATTTTGCGGATGGATTGCACGAGAAGACGGGTGCCTCTGGCATGGCTGTCCGACATGTTTTAGACGGCGAGATCTTGCTGTGCCAGGAAGCGACGAGTCGGTCGAGAGCGTCTATCAGAAGACGGTGGAGCGGCAAAAAACAATCGAGAAAGCTGGATACGAAGTGATTGTAATCTGGGAGCATGAATTTGATCAAAATCTCAGAGAGGACCCGGACATGTCGCGCTTCTACAGAGACTTTAAAGGGAGTGTCAGAGCACCTCTCAATCCGCGAGAGGGGTTTTACGGGGGGATGACAGGAGCTTCACGACTGTATCACCGAGTCGGCGAAGGGGAAAAAATTGCATATGTAGACGTGTGCAGTCTTTATCCCTGGGTCAACAAGGTCGGCAAGTATCCCACAGGACATCCCGAAATCATAACCGAGAACTTCAAAGATATTGCAGAGTACGAAGGTTTGATCAAGTGTCAGCTAATTCCACCTAAGAAGCTGTATCATCCTGTTATTCCCTACCGCCCGCCAGGTGTCGCCTCAAAGCTGATGTTCGCCTTATGCAGAACGTGCGCGATCGAAAAGCAGCAAACGCCCTGTACACACGCTGATGAGGAGAGGATGCTAGAAGGGACCTGGGTGACGGAAGAAGTCAAGTATGCAATGACCAAGGGATACAAGCTCGGGAAAATGTTTGAAGTGTGGCATTTTCATAACATCGCGCAATATGATCCAAAGACCAAGACGGGTGGATTGTTTTCTGGTTACATCAACACGTTCTTAAAGGTGAAACAAGAAGCGAGCGGCTGGCCTAGCGATTGCTGCTTTGCTGGGGAGGAAGAAGGCGCTCCGATGCCTGAAGATGTTCGCACTAACCGGGAGCGCTATGTGAGGGAGTACCTGGAGAAGGAAGGTGTGGAACTGGATCCTGAGCGCATTAAACACAACCCAGGTGAG
This sequence comes from Diadema antillarum, assembly GCF_040938485.1. Classification (NCBI taxonomy): domain Eukaryota; kingdom Metazoa; phylum Echinodermata; class Echinoidea; order Diadematoida; family Diadematidae; genus Diadema; species Diadema antillarum. The sequence continues at coordinate 48,678 of NW_027271581.1, read as the reverse complement.
AGTGAAGAATTGTTAATGGCATTGAAAAGTCTTTGAAATAAGGAAAAATTATACAAACCAAAAATATGTTACGTAATGTTATTTATTTTATTTATTTATTTATTCAGTCTTCTTTAAAAACAGGGTAGTCTTTTCAGAGTCAAAAGGCCTGCTTTTAAAAAGAGCCCTGTTAACATAAATATAAGAATTACACGTCGAAACATATTTGCATAAGTGTAATGAAAAAGTAATTACATCAAAACCAAAACATATCAAAATTATATTAAGATATTATTGCGACCAATTATCTGTTAGGAATGGGACATTATTTTGCTTGGTTTTTTTTTGTTATATACAGGATTGCGAGCTGTGGGAAAGGCAGCACTCAACTGCATGTGGGGCAAAATGGGACAGCGCAGTAATCTAGCCAGAGCCGAGTACTTCACACAGCCAGGGCCCTTCTTCGAGCGCCTCACCGATGACACCCGAGAGATTATACGCGTTGAGTTTCCGACGGATCTCGTCGCGAAGGTAGTCCACGCCCCGAAAGCAGAGTTCGAAACCACCCTCAATAATACCAACGTAGTGCTTGCCGCTTACACGACAGCGCAGGCCAGGCTAAAACTCTACAGTTACTTGGACCTCTTGCAAGATCGCGTGCTGTACTATGACACCGACTCCGTCATATACATCGACAGAGAGGGCGCCCCGAAAGTGCAGACGGGAAATTTCTTAGGCGATATGACCGACGAACTGCTCTGTCATGGAGATGGCAGTTACATCGAAGAATTTTGTTCGGGCGGTAGCAAAAACTATGCTTACAGAGTGTATGAGGGGAAGAGTGGTAACTACTCGACCGTGTGCAAAGTCCGGGGTATCACTCTAAATTTGAGAAACGAGCGAGTTGTGAACTTTGATAGTCTTAAATCTATGGTGCGTGGGGTCCAGTTAGAGCCCAACGTCGTTACCAACCCAAGACGCATTGCGCGAACCAGCAAGGGAGAATTAATAACAAGAGCGGAAGAAAAGATTCATCGCGTGGTGTTTGATAAACGCGTGAAATTAGATGACTACAACACACTACCGTACGGATATTAATTGAGTTAAATCAGAGGCAACGGCAATGCTTGATATAATATAATACGTTTGCATTGACAATTGATTCGGGCAAAGTATATTGTTTTTGAATTATAGTTTGAATTGCTGAATAGTTTGTTCTTTCATTACGGTTAAGTTCAAGGATGAATTATCAACATATTCTCTTATCTTTCCTCGTATCACTAATGAGTTTATTGGGGGTATCCTCTTACACGGTATTTTCCTTGTACTAAATCTCTGTATTCTCTTTTTTAAATTTATGTTATCTCTGTATTCTCTTGTGTACGAATGCCGCGAAAAATCACGAATCGATGCATATGATGGTAAAAGTAATTTGTTGACACGTAAAATGTGTAAAAAAAAGTAAAGGTAACGACCATCAAGGTCTCAGTCAAACATGTAGGCACTTTTGAGAAAAGATTAATCATTTATCTCCACTGGTTTGTGCAGCGCCATCTGGTAAAGAGTCTGTAAAAGTGATGAAAATAGGAGTTTAAGTATAAAAAACTATCATGGTTTTCATTAACTCCGCCAAAAGCTTTTGCTACCTGTGAACTCGTTTTAAACGCACGGGGTTCTCCAGTATGTGTCAATGAATGTGTATAGACGTTGTATTATTGCCGAGGCTTGTATGAAATGTATGATGTTCACACCATGCGCTCATTGTTACAGCCATCGAGTGTTTGTAAGAAATTTAAAAAAAAATCAGAACGTTTTGAAGTTATACGTTCATTGAAGCATTAAAGTATCAGATGTGCTACGAATTATGCGTTTGATTTGTGTTTACAATTGTAGAATAAAATTCGCTTGTGTTTATGGAAGTGAAATGATTATGCTCATAAATGTCACATCTATGCGGCTATTGTTCGGTTACATTGCAAACGGATATGTTTCTCTGTGTGTGTGTGTGTGTGTGTGTGTGTGTTTGAATGTGTGTGTGTATGTATTTGTTTGCGTGTGTGTGTGTGTGTGTGTGTTTGTTTGAATGTGTGTGTATGTGTTTGTTTGCGTGTGTGTGTGTGTGTTTGTTTGAATGTGTGTGTGTATGTGTGTTTGTTTGCGTGTGTGTGTGTTTGAGTGTGTGTGTGTAATTAGCTGTTAAGGCATGACACGACATGAGATTATCCGACATAATGTAAGATCGCGTGAAGACACAAATGCAATAACGACTCTTTCTCACAAATCTTACAGAATGATAAGCGAACCAATCGCCTTTATTGAATTATATTAGACACAAAATTTCTTTAACAGCTTTTCACTTAACAGTAAAAAAAGAAAATGAAGAACAACGCGGATCATTAGGCCGCAACAATGAATCGAGATTCTAATTCAAAAGGAAGATCTAAGATTTTTTTTATTCGCTTACAACAAAATAAAAGGAAATTAAGACCTATTTTTTTCTCCTTACAACCTACGCTTCTCAAAAAAATGTATCAGACAAAAATGATATGTCTTACATTATTGAGAGAAACATATCGAACTTAAACTATTGATTTTTATTTGCTTACAACAAAATTACAAACTACGCTAGGTACAAAATTCCTTCTGCAGTTTTTTAATTGATGCAAATACAGAGCTCGAAACAACGCGGATTGCTCTTACGAGTGAGTAATAAATAGACATAAAATACAGTGGTACACTACTTTTTTTCCGACTTTCATTGTTGTTATCTTTTTTTTGTTTTTTTTTGTTTTTTGTTTTTTTGTTTTTTTTTACTGCTGCAAACTATGAATAGATCCAATATCGGCTTGAGACATTCTCTTCTGAATGCTAACGTTACATAAAAATGAGAAAGATAAGAACAATTATGCGTTAGTGCGTTACCTTGTCATAAAAAATAAAAAAAAAAATTAAAAAAAAATTAAAAAATAGAAAGATATCCTGCTTATCACGAAACGGCGATTAAATTTCTGAATACTCAAAGCTACAACGTGCCAACTTTAAATGACGTTGCAAACTAATCGTTTCACAAATAACTGTTTCAAAATAATTCTTCTAATATACGTTAAATAATTCATCGTCTCCCATAAAAGGCACGTGCAAACTGTTCCTGTACGAGGCTAGGGTCCAAGAGCAGGTAACGGCGACTGGTATGCCTTTCTACAAATTGCTGAACATGGCGATCGTTGTATCCCCTGTCCTTTTTATCAAACATGCCGATGATTCGTTCCATTGGTATTCCCAGAGTTCGGTGCATGATGTAGAATATGGCATAAGCGCCACACACGGTGGAGAAGAAACTCTGCAACTGCGTAGTGTTGTGACGAGCATTACCGCTGAGGGTATGCGACGAAGAAAGGTTGTAATAGTGGCCGGTAGAGGGCGTTTTCCATAACTGTCAAACACCTCGCTCTTACCAGACTTGTCGAAGAAAATAGCAATCCAGTGCGAGCCTTTTTGATGGCTGCTATCCAGGTTGACAACAAATGCCGAGGGGTAGGTTATTTTGCCCATGGGCAGCATGTCGGACGGGTAAACACCTGCATAGACCGGCGAAGTCCTCTTATCGTTGCGAAGCGCTCTGTCAATGTCTTTGCTGTACATTTTCAAACGCTGAAATCGTTCAAGATGTTTCTAGCTCTGTCAATTTCTATCACGTTTTCGAACGTGCCTATGACGAGAATGTTGATGGCACTCGGTAGGGGGTCCTTAAAGTGGATGTCCAGGCGGAGATTCCCGTTTTTCCGGAGAGCGAAACTTCCTTCGGAATTCCCAGTTGGAGACAGATCGAATGCAAACAGGGTAAAACCTTTGGCATAGTCGTCCCTCGAAATGTATAGAGTTCTGGCTGTGCTTCAAGCTTATTAAGTTCGGAGAATAGCGTGTAGTATTCTCGCATGTACTGCTTCCCCTTTGTCCCTTCGAAATCTGGCTGAAATGGCTTGCTGGGCACGAGTTTGCCGTCTACATCTAGGGCCAAGTAGTTGGTGTTGAAGTGTTGAAAGTTGAAGGGGTTCTTTCCGTAATTCCCGTTGAAAGCCCGATTATCAACCATGGCGACGATCACTTTCTTCGGCAATTGACCCAGAAACACGTGGTCTTGCTGGAGAGACATCTGCCCCGCTGGAACCGAAATCACTTTTGTGACTACACGATCGATGGGATATTTGGCCGTTGCTTTCTCCAACGCCCTCTCGTGAGTTAGGGCTGTTGAGGGGGAAACTTTGATTTTTCTCACAAACAGCATGCAGTTTTCAATTTTGACGCGATAGCCAGATGCTGGAATGTTTGTCATGAGGCTGAACGCGTCCTTGTGGCGAATTAATTTTACACGAAGGTCTACCCCATTGATGAGATACCTGGGCTGAAAGAAAAGGTCTGCGTGTATCGGTGAAATCATGTCGATCAAGGCCGAATTTTTCACATAGTCATACCTAGCATTCAGCCCCTCGTTTTCTTCAGCATCGTCCGCGTCTGGCTCCGGTTCCGTGACGTCAAGTTTGCCCGGAGTGTCCCGATGAAAGAGGCTCATCGTGTACAGAGACTTCAGTGCCTCCGGGCCATAGTTGAGCATGACGTCAGCGTATGCGCGATACGGATAGGTCGGCATTGAGGGTGTGATGATTTTTTCGTTCAGACTGATATCCACCTGGCTGAAAAGTGCCTGCATGAAAAGGTTGACAGGGGCAACTTTGTCCGTAGCTGCCAGATCCGTTCCATTTGACTTGACGACTTTCGCCTTCACTTGTAGATATGTCTTGGCAAGGTCGATGTACTCCGAACCGCTCCCTGATACGAAGAATTCAATGGGCCCGCTGTCTATGTTTGCAATGGGGTGATAGTCTACAGCATACCCATCTTCCACCGTCAGCTGCGTAGGTGGGACCGTGAACAGGTCGAGAGCGCTGGTTGTGCACGGACAGCTGTTTTCATGCACGAGTCCCATGCTGTCTAATCGAAAATATCGTCAAACTTCTGCTTAGATGAGGATGTGTGACGCTTCACTGCCTTTTTCCGACTGTGACGTGCATGCGATCTGCGCGAGCTTTTTATGGATTCTCTTCTGGCAATTTTTCCTCTCACCGCCTCACCTGCGTCACGGTGCTTTCTCTTCCGAGTCGCCTTCTTCTTTTTAGCCAGTTTATCCACAGCAAATTGAATTCCCGACTCTATGCCGGCATTCACGGCTTCTCTTGCTAATTTAGGCGCATTCTTTCTAATGGCGGGAAGGGCTCTTTTCAGGGCGGTTTTGGCGAGAGCTTTCCCGCCAATCTTGCCGAGTTTAGGAAGTGCCCTGACTCCGCTCGTGATAGCAGCCCTCCCTGCAGGTATTGCCAACCGGAACAAACTCGATAGAATACCTCCAAATCCGTGTCCCCTCTGATAAGGCGCGCCTTTAAACACTGGAAGTCCACGCCCTCTTTGCCGCCATCCATGATAGTCCGTGTATTCTGCGGGTGAAACTAGCTCCATTGTGTTGATTTCGCGAGCAGAAAGACGACTGACGTTTAAGGGGTGATTCGCTTTCATTTATATCGGATGTTTGCGATGTTGACGACGTCTCGATGCTCTATGTCTTTTGTTGCCTTCTATTCGTCTGACAAGTCTTATGGCCCTGAGCATAGTAGCTCCTAACTTCTTCTTTTTCTTGTGCGATCGCCGTTTGTGCCCGCGCTGTTTTTTCGCAGTTTTTCCTCGTTTAACCATTTTGCTCATAAATAACTGGGCGCCCTCCTTTTGAAATGAAGCGTTAGGATGAGCGTCCCCCGTGTAAATGGGATAGATTCTCCCGTTCCGTCTCTTATATCTATCTCGACCGTGTCAAACACCTTGGTTTGAACTCGGAGTAGAGGCGCCCGACTGTCACCGACAATTTCATGCTCTAAAATATCCGTGTAAATAAACAGGTTATCAATGGTGTTGAGACTGAAGGTTCGCGGTGGGATCACTCTACCAGTTATCTCTTTGTAGTCGCTTTCAAATCCGAACATGCGTGCGATTCTTCCATTCAGGATCAGTTGGCATCCTTCGTGAAAATCAAACATGATTTTTTCAGCACGTTCCATAACAGTTATCTGGCACCCTTCGGCAAGCGCTGCACGCTCCTCGCCTTGCGGCCTGATTTCGTTGATGAGCGATCTAATGGTAGGGTAGTAGCCCTCTTTAAGTTTCTTTTCAAACACACGATTCCCTTCTCTGTATCTGACAGATGATTTTGTCGGATGCTCGTCCGTAGTGATGAGGTTGTACCACGAAGTAGGAAAAGTTGCATCGACGAGAGCGCATTCATATTCACCGGATAGATGCACGGGGTGTGGTAGTTTCACTTTGAAGTGCGTAAGAGTATTGTCCGGAAATTCTCCCATGCTACTATTCGAGGGGAGGTTGAGAAAAAAGGAGTCCTGGTTGGTCGCAGTACCAGACATCTTGACAAACTGATACTCGATTTACGTTACTTCTCCTTATAAAACAGCAGGTCTCACAACGGGGCAGTTAAGCGCTTCACGTCCGCTGTCCAGGCGGAGAACTTTTCAGGCCAATTCAGATACTTGACGTAGTATTCTTTGACGCCCTGGCGCTTTCTTGTTTTCAGAATCTTCTCAATGGGAAAGTATTCGTCCTCTTCAACACGAACTTTCTGTAGCTCTTCCGCGTAGAAAGTTCCATGCAACTCTTCGTCCATGAGATCTGACACGCGATACACTGGAGGGACGCGAGGTAGGCGCTTTATGATCTTGAAGATTTCGTCGGTCCATCCCTGCAGGTAACCTTTTTTAAAGGGCCGGGCGAGCATTGAAATTCTGACGTGATCCCCAACTTTAAATTTGTAGCGTTTACCTGGGCTTGTCTTTGTACCGCGATTGCCATATAGCGTGTTCCACACCTTCAATTCTGTCTCATCCGTGACTTCACTGGGCGCCATCGCGATGCTACTGTGCTTTCTTTTATTATATGTGTTGACAAAGTCTTGCAATACGTCAGTGTACCGCTTGGTATTCCTGTCTGTGAAATAGCGAAATATGCGCGTCTTTATCGTGCGATTAAAGCGCTCAACGACGGAAGCGTGAGTTTCATTGTGCGTCGTGTAGAAGCTAATGTCATTCTCTTTCAACAAGGCTTGAAAGTTTCTGTTCGTAAATTCCGTGCCCTGGTCCGCCTGCACCTTGTATGGGTATCGTCCATCTTTGAGAATATGCTTGAATGCCTTGACCAGAGTAACGCCGGTTTTATTCTTCAGAGGAACCGTCCAGGCATATTTACTGAAAACGTCAATCACGGTGAGAATAAATTTGTAGCCTTTATTAAATCTGGAGAAACGGGACAGATCTACTAGGTCGATCTGCCAGATGAAATCAATACCGTGAGAGTACACTCTATTGCGGCGAAATCTCCTTCGGAGGGGCTTGTGCTTGGTGTATGTCGGACGACTCTGGAGAAATTCCTTGACTTGACCTCTCGTGACCTTTATCCCGTCTTTTTTGGCAGCTTGGTACAGATTTTCGACACCTCCAAAACTTCCAGGGTGTTTTACGTCGTGATAAATTTTGCTCAGCTCCTTTTCCATCGACATGATCTGTACCTCTTATGCTAATTGTCCCTCTACAACAAGCAAAGTTGCACCTCAACTTTCGAAGCTGGAGATGGAAAGTGGGGAATGGCAAGCGAGGCATCTTCTTTTTCTTCTTACGCTCTAAATTTCTCTCTCACCCCGATGTTTTATTAGCAAATAGTGGATGTCGTCTTCTTCTTCAGCTTCTTCTTATCTAATCGGGATACTGACTGATCCAGTCCCACGTTGACTTCTCTCTTTTATGCTTGCCTCTCATTGACTTTCTTGGCGTTGGGTCGGATAATTTCTCTTCTTCGTGCAGTGACTCTGGATGCATCATTTCCCAGCTGGCGCCATCAGCTATCAAATCGCGGGGCGGATTGAGATGAGACAGTGCCAGAGCAAATTCCCTCCATCCTCGTGGGCGTGTCTTTCCCGCCCGCGATTTAGACAGCACGTCTTTAATGAGATCTAGCGCGTGTGTGCCTGGCACGAGCGCGCCATTTTTTAACAATTCTCCTTTATGATTAAAGATAAGCTCGGATCCTCCTTCTGTTTGAATGAGCCGTACGAGACGTTTGCCCTTTCCTCGGAGGGATTTGCTGATCCCTTCCATGACTTCATCTTCCCATTTGGGGAGTGATTGTAGTTCTTGATTATGAGTGTGTGCATTTTCGACGTCTTGAACGGTGACTGCAATGGGCTGGTTTAATTTCTGATGTAGATTTATGTATCCCAGTAGAGCTTGCTGATAGAGCTTAGCTTTTTGATCGAGAGGCATATCACCCCGTCTCAAAATGGCTTGCATTTGCGCGTCCAGGTTGTCCAAACCTTGATACGTAGGTTGCTGTGTAGAATGGTGGGATTGTGAAAATTGCTGTGCAATTTCCTGAGGCACAAGGACCATTTTCTTGGCGTTATTCATACCTCTGTCTGCACTGGCTACCGGCGATACTGAGCTACTTTTTATTCTTCATGCCCCTCTTATGCCTTGCAGCTGCTCTTCGACGCTTCCCTCTCGCCACAGCTTTTTTAATCCCTCCGACGACGAGGTCGCCCAGAATCCCCAAAATGGGAGCTGCCAGCAACGGAAGGAAACCTCCTTTCTGCCGCACAATTTTCTTTTTCTTTGTCAACGACACTTTCCGATCTCCCAGAGCTCTGATTTCTGCTTTGTGTTTCTTCAATTTGCTTGTTTCTCGGGATGTCAGGTTGAGGCATCCGTGTAAGACGTTGTGACATATTTCGGCCAAACACCGACAAAGATCGTCTCCCGCCCCTTTGAGTATAGCATGCTTTTGCTTCCGGGTCCCACGTGCTAACACTTCCAGGAATGGAGCATTTCTCTCTAGCAGTTTGGTCATGTTGAGACGTTTGCCTTACAATGTCTGATTTACAAACTGCGTGGTACGCTTGCCTGCATCCCTCTTTATATTCATTTCCTCAAGTAAGCAACGTGCAATTCCCCCGGAAAAATACCGCTCCTCACTCGGAGTTGCTCGGGTGTTTCAGGTTTCAAGTCTAAGAACAGGTAACCATAGGGCCTGGATGTGGCGTCTTGATAGCTCTCTTGAATAAATTTGGGTCTGTCTGGCGCCAGCTGTCGGGCCAAGTATTGAATCTGTGATCTGTCTCTTGTGTTTTTGGTGAGAATCAAAATATCGGCATTTAAGCTTATGCTGCGACTTTGAGATCCTCTGTGATAGAGATTTTGTGTTAAGAGGGCTACGGAAGCCTTGAGGTGATGGGAGTAAACTGTAAAGAGTTTAGTGACGCGCTCGTCTCTCGACGCATCTGCCATTAGATCATCGAGTATCAGCAGATTAGGACGCGACGTGTCGAAATGTGTGTGAATGTCTTCGGGCAATCCTTCGTGAAATTCTACATTTGGAACTTCGCTCTTTATTTTTGCAAAAGTTTCTCCCTGATATTGTCCATAACACCACAGAATTTTGACAAACTGCCGGTCAAACATAATTTCTCCATTCTCTAGCAATTTCCTAATCAACGTAGTCTTGCCAGACATTGAAGGTCCGGCCAAAATCATCCTAAACGGTGTTTTAATGGTCACGTCCATTACTGCAAATGATGAGCCTATCCAGTGCAAACAAGGTTATACATGCTCGCCGTTGTAAACCATATTTTCCCCCCGACACGTTTACACACGCTCATTAATAAAGGATTGCGACACTACAGTGACTTCAAAAGAAAAACTAAAAATGCAAATTTGGTGTCTTTTTTTTTCCTTTGAAGAGGGACGTGTTGCGGTTGTAGGAACTTTATGTAATGTAACCATCAGATTGTATATGTGGTCATAATCATTATTGCGAGTAACTTGAGCGCACTAGAGTGAATATGTTGCTGGTTGTAAATGTCTGTATTATGATTAGCATTATGATTTCAAATGAAGATGAGCATGAAATTCCCGCAGAACATAATATAAGCATCACCAAGCAGTTGTCTCACTTCATGCACGATTTAAGCGATACAATCACGTCTCAAACTTCCATCAGCTCTCGCTTTTTTCTTTCTTTCTTTCATCTCGACATCACACCGTGGCACGCATAAATGGTATATAGAATAAAAGACAGGATGAAGACACTGGCATGAAATGAATTGTATTTCGCATTTAATCGTACGTACAACCTGTCGCAAAATTGTTAACTGCCGATAACCCTTCTGCGGATTACAAGCGGGATCAATATTCCGCTCACAAAAGAATACAGAGCGCCCTCAGGTGATAAAACCCCCTGACACATTTGCTATTTACAGCGTAATACATCATAAAACGGTATGTACAATCGTTTTTTTCTATTTTGTCATCAGTTACAACGAGGCATTATGTCATAGCCATTCTATCATACATCTAAAAGCCAAAAAAAATAAAAAAATAAGAAAATAAATGCGCACTACAGAGTAAAGTATTCCAATACTACCAAAATATCTCATTTAAGACTTCCCGTCGCCTTTCATTTATACAACCCCCCCCCCGCCGTATTTGTTTATTGCCTTCTATCTAACACATAATTACATCGGACACGGTATAAACATTTTATATTTTGTCATGCAGGAAGATGTTTGTGTTGGTTATGCAAACATAGCGCACGTAACAAAAAAAAAAGTACGTTTCAATAATTTTCTTTGCGAGTTCACAATCCCCCGCAATCAAACACGGTTCCTAAAATGAGTTTGCGAACATGTTTTCGTAATTCGGGAGTGCGTTTCAAGTTTCCAGTTTCGTATAATTCAATGCACAAGCGCGGTTCTGTCAAAAACAAATCCAACACTTTTTCAGCAAGCTGTCCAATAAAGTCGTTGTTAAAGTATGCCGGCGTCCTGGCAGGGCACACGTCTTTCAGCACAGCGACCTCTTTCCACCTTTCAAGCAGCGCGTCTTTCTCCATGTTCTCAAAGCAATTTTCTAGTTTACACACGGCTTGACGGACATACTCTTCTCTTTCATGTTCCTCATCTTCGAAACCATCCCCATAATTTAAGCATAGGTGATCCACTTGCGAAGGAAAATCTTCCTCACAACCAGTGCAGGGTACTTTAGTGTTCATCACTTCAACCGCGATGAAGATGACGAAAAGACCGACGGTTCTGCAACGGTCCTCCAAAAGTTTCTGATCATCCTCCTGCTCCGTTTCTCCATCTGCAATCGAAATAAACGATGTAAAATTGTCATTGTCACGTTCACGCCATTTTCCTTTTCTGACGCAGCTGCTACAATGAATGCACTTTGCCGTCAAGAGAGACAGGGGGAAGAGAGGCAGGGGTGATTCTCTTGGCAGGTCTATTCATAGGGTGGAATTGGACTGAGCTCCTCTTCTTGACAAATCTCTCCTCCAGTTTTTTGAATTGAGCTTTGTGTCTCTTCTCCATTTCCCGCACTTTCCCATCAATTGCCGTGATGTTCATTATCAGATCTTTCCATTCGTCAGCCCTGAGATGAATTCCTTTCTTGGTTGGGTACCACTGTAGTATACCGTCGGAATTCATTCGCTGATAGTACTCTCTTATGGAAACGTAAACACCAAACCCCAAAGTTTGAACAACAGCGAAGCGTCCCCTTTCTCCGAGTGAATACCCGTGTTCCCCTTTAGGGAAAATGGCCATTGCTTCTGGACTGTTCGGATGAGGATAGTCGGCATTTTCGTGTATGTATAGGCGGTTCTCACCCTCTTCCGGCAGCTCGCTTTCTGGCCGAGATACATCGTCTGCGTACGTGGGCACCACCTGCTCATCATCCGCATCCTCCTCGCCATACCGCGGTGCTGGAAGCAAGGACCCGTACATCTGCGCAGAATGTGTCTGAAACCGGTCTCGGTTGGGGAGGTGCTGACCTGCCACCTCGCTGGCAGAGGGAGAAAACTTAGCACTCTCTGGTTCATGCATGATTTGCATATTCAGGGTAGAATGATTTGCCGGTGCTGATAGCAATGTTCCCATTAGAAATGTGATTTATCCCCTCTAAAAACCTCGTATATATACCCGATCGCTCCTACACCAACAGAATCTCTTTGCATTGCACCATTTCCGGGCAATAGCTTTGACATATTCTTTATATATATTATTTTCAGACGTTGCATCATGAGGCTACTTCAATTTTTTCTTTCTTTCTTTTTTTTCACTTAGGTCTAGAAAGCGCTCTTCTGCCTTCTCAGTTATCATTGCATTTGTCATTGCAGTTGTATTGAAACGGTATATTTATTGCAATGTCTGCGTGCGTGTGTGTATGTGTGTGTGTGTTGCGTTACGAGATTACTTTCCCCCCTTTTATAGCCCGTTTCTCCCTTTGATAACCATTAACACTTACATTAAAACATATTTCTCAGCACTTCGCGATACTCGCCATTGCGCCACCTGTACGCAACAGCGTTCCCAGGAAGTAAACAAGTCAGTCGGCAATTTCTCACGACCTCGCCGTGACCTCGCTAACTCCCGATGACTCACGGTCTAAGTTCAGACGGCACGCGTCCGGTGCAACGATTGACCTCTTGACACAGACGGCACGCGACTGTCCCAGTTCTCTCACCCTCTCTCTCTCCGCACCCGCAGCAGGCACAGCTGACCTCGTTACCAATCCTCTCTCCCTCTCTCTCCCTCTCCCCTCGCACCGAGACCGAAGCAGACCCAGCCGACCTCGTTAATGGCTTTTGACCTCTTTCTCTCTCACTCTCACTCACATCGCTCACTCTCTTCAATGCACCGGCTATAAGGATGCTGCTATATCCTCATCATATCATCAAACGGCGCTGCTGAGAGCTACCCTATCACGCCGAATTATTGGACCTCATGTTGTCACTATGTATGCCCACGCCCGTCACGCTATGTTGCGCCATGTGGTGATGCAGCGTCATTCCATCCACGTTGTACAATCGATTATCTCATCCCCTCAAAAATACCCACGTAATTGATCATTATATGATCTCATACTATGTCAAGACATGTTGCGACATGTGCGGATATCTATCATTTAAATTTTCTTGCGCCATGCGTTGCAATCGATGAATCATGATATAAACGCGGCCATGATGTCACCCTATATGGTGCAATCGATGAGGTCATCCGTTATGCAAGAGATGATGTCATCATTTACCTAATATAGCCCCTGTTACGTAATACAACTGATGGTGCAATCAATTGCGCAATTTGGAGGACCAGTCTCTAACCCCAATCTACTTTGGTCTAATGCAAATTAAAGAGTTAAAAAAAGAAAGAAGAAAAAGAAAGAAATCATGATCATTATCTTTTCTCCGTGTGTCTCTGGTTGTGACGGCGAGCTATTTACCAAACTACTACTAGAGTACGAATAACTAATATAACATAACTATACAATATAACCATAGCTTCTGCGTTTGACTAAGTGAGCGTTCTGTTAAGACAATTGTTTTAAACATAGTGCATACCTGCCAACCCTGAGACTTAATAAATCTGAACAAACAGGGAAAAATTATTCAAAAGTCTGAACTTTAATAAATTTCATACTTTGCTATTTCAGATATTTCCAAAAAATCAGAACATACTGAAATTAATGCGTTTTCTTTCAGTGAAAAATCTGAATACTCAGATTAAAACTGAACAGTTGGCAGGTATGATAGAGGAGTATTTGTCTACGGATAATTTTATTTTTTATTGTTTTCCTCATTTTTTTTGGACGCATGAAAAGCACGGGGTTTTTTTTAGTCTGATGAATTAAAAAAAAAAGAACTTACCATTCTTCGATGTATTATAAACGCCTCGAAAAATCGCGTTGCAAGCTGCGTTGACAGGGCCTGCAGCTATGTGAAGCACACTACTCTTGAAATCACTCTATGGCTTTAGAGTAATTGAGTCATTCAAGCCTTTATCGGGTCTTACTTCATACATTGTGATTAAAGTTCTGCAAAGGTTGTCGTCATAATACCATGTACTCTCTAGAGCTGGCAACTTTGTGAGTGTAATTATCTTGACCCCCCCCCCCCCCCCCCCCCCCCCCCCCCCATTAACGAGAGATGGGTTTGTCATAAAGCGGAAATTGCTAATGAACAAGGGCCGTGATATCGTCCGGCATATTTAACCTGATTTTTTTTTTGATTACTTAACGCTCTTTTCTTCAGTTCTCTTTCAAATGGTGATAGATATACAGAGTTGGTGGTAATATAGAAATCCCTCGAGGTTATACACGTGAAAAAAAAAAATCTAATTTCCATGTGGTGTTTAAAAACCAAAGTGCTTCGGAACGCCGCGCCGGTATCATGATGTTGAGAACCGTAACAAAAGCCTCTTATGTAAAAAAGTATTAAAAAGGCTTCTTTCGTAAAATGGTAAAACCCTATCAAAGCCCTCGTGAAATCACAGACATGAAATAAACTCTTGTATCCCTAACCCTGACATACTTTAACAAGTTATTATTTTGATTTTCATTGAAAAGTGATTTTTTTTTTCTTGCGTACTTGGCTCTATAATCTGTCATTACCCTGATTTTGCAGAGCCATTTCATACTTTACCAACAAACTGCTATACTCATAGATATCTGAACCAAACTTTGCACCGATGTCGATGTAAAATAATAATATATATAATAACAAATACTCCTCTATCATACCTGCCAACTGTTCAGTTTTAATCTGAGTATTCAGATTTTTCACTGAAAATTGTAATCCTCTCCCTGGTATGATGCTAATGATCGTAAAGTTTTATGTTAATGCGTGCCATGTAGGAATTGCCTTAATTCTTGGCGCAAAATCAAACATGTTTGCCATGTTTGTTCACCGTTTTTTATAGCGGCATGAAAATTATAGACTTATTGGTTTAGCAATCTTCCTCCATTTTATGATATGTACATGGACCATATGTATGCATGATGAGTGTGTTTGTGTGTGACTGCGTGTTCGTATGTATATGGTTATGTATATATATCTATTTTGATATATTAGATTAATTGCTTTAGTGCAAAATTAAAAGGGTATGGTATAATTTTGGTTGAGATGAGGGTTCAGATTTTAACTTTTTGCGAGATAATTAGAAAAACCTTACAATATGAATTGTTGTAAAGAGCATACAATTCGAAGAGGAATTAAAAGGTTATTTGATGAAATTAGAAAACCCTTACAATATGAAATATCAAAGAGCATACAATTCGAAGAGGAATTTAAAGTTTATTTGATGAAAATCGATTATGAAATGGCTGCGATATCCAAAACAAAACAAAACAAAGCGGTCCTAATAACAAAAGGTGGGTCCCACCTTTTATAGGACCACTTTGTTTTGGGATTTCTCAGTCATTTAAAAACTGATTTTCATCAAATAAACTTTCAATTCATCTTTGATATGCTCTTCAATATAAAGTGGTTTCTAATTAATTCGTAAAATTAAAAACTGAATCTCAATCTCATCCAAAACTATACCATCACTTTAAGATGTTTCCCGTGTTTGTTTAACGTTGTAAACTGGCACGTACACTATTCGTAGCAGTCGTTCCTTCTGTTTTTTTTTTATTTCATTGAAAATAAAGACGTGAGGAAGTTATATCTCAACAAAAGGTGTTAATCATCATCATAGTCGTGGGCGAGTTCAGATTATGAATTTTGTATCATTGCCATGAAAAGGTCTACCTTTGAACCCGTTCAGACGAAAGATGGTATGTATGTATCTAAGTAAACCTTTTCAAGCATTATTTAATGCTTGTCACACGATAACCATGAAAATAACAGTGAAAGGTTGGATACCTGAGAATGTTCGTCATCTTTCGCATTAATTTTGTATCTGCAATTTTCAGATGATGCACCGTGTCAGTACAATCAGGATATAATCAATTGCTCCTTTATGCAGCAGATAACCCATGTTGAAATCTACATTATGTATCTAGAGGACAGAGGATGATTTGAGCCGCTGGACAAAATAATTATCTGGTTTAGGTACCGCTGTTAAAGATACAAATCTAAATGCAGAGACGTCATTGCTGCCGACTGGAACCGGAAAAAGGAAACTACGTTATTCACGGAACCGTACTCCGAGTTTAAAAAAAGAAACAAAAACAAAAACAGAAGAAATATTGGTGATATCAAATTTCAGCTCTTGCTGTTGACTTGACATGTTTCCAGTTGTTCATCCAAATGGAAATGCTGGGGTTGTGGTGCCTTGCATATACCAAGGACTGTAATTAGTACTTTATATAATGCTATTGTATATAAATAGTGCTCCACCTAACGATACAAACGCCATCAGTGTAATCTTTGGTGTTAGTTGACAAGTTACCGACTTCTTTTTCCTGTCGAGGGTTAAGTTGACTAAAATTAAGGTAAGTTGTAAGTTGGTGATTTCTGTAACGGTGAAAATTTTGTTGCTAAAAGCGTTATCTAACACATGAAGAAGGCCTAATTATTACTACAAGCACTTATCATTACCCTCCAAAATGATAAGCAAATAATTCAGTGCGCCCTACAACATCTGTTTGCGTCTTTTCTATGAATCATTTTATATAGTTTTCATCAAAGACTGTCATCGTCATCACTATGACTTCTTCCTCGTAACTTCCTGTGATCGCAACCATTCCAAAATATCTTTTCGTGAATATTTGTTTAGAAAGATTTGAAATGTATTACGCTATGGTTAGTCAAAATACAATCCAATTTATTGTTCAACGCATTCAAAATCCCATTTATTTCAGTAATGTTGTATAATATATCACACTGGTATAGTTTATATATTATACGCTTATCATGCCTGTTATAATTGTTATTTATGGTTGTAGAGTTTTGTACTCTTTGGAAAAAGGTACAAATGACGCCATAATTTTCTCATTTATTATTGCATTTTATACTATTATTTTCATCTCAAATATCCCATTATGCATTAAGCATTACTTACGTTGCCAACGGTTTGGTAGTCCTTCTATAGTGTTCTAATTCTCTATCAGTGCCTCAATGTTAACAAGTCTAGGGATCGTGAGTTTTTCATAAAGATAAAGAGAATTGTGAGATACGTACTTTGGTTTTTATCATTGTGTTTGATTTGATGGGGGTGCACATGCAGGACACGGTCCTGTTAGGGTTAGGCCTAGGCCTGTATAACCTACTGCTAGAGCCTTTGAGAGCAATTTTACTTATCTGAAGGACTGTGCATCAGATCAGCCGCTCGTCCCCGGCACTTTTGAAAATATCCGGTGATATTCAAACTATTTGCGATGTCTCCTGCATTGTTTTTTTTTTAAATACTGTTTTACTGTAAAAAGCTACTTATTCCTCTGTTGTATATTTATTGTGTATGCTGAGCAAACTTCGGAATTCTTTAGAACAGCGCAACTAAATGGCAATAAAGAGCAGGCAAGCATAACAGTATAGAATCTACAGACATGCGCTCAACAAATGACTTCCTATTACTAAAATAGTACTATAACTGTTATAATTAACATACATGTATATTCTCTCTCTGAATGAGATTTGCATTAAAATTCATCAACAAGCATCAAGTTCAAACAATTTTCTCCGCATTTTATTCCTATAGATAATTTCCATGTTCTGATAGCTCAGTTTATGGAGAAATGTATTTAATCTAACAAGGAGAAGTTATCATCCAATTTCGCGCCGGCTGGATAACCGGCCATTGTTCCCAAATAGAAATTTCAATTTCATTTGTAGGAACACATTTTCGCCATGGATTGTTCGAATTTATTCAAGGTAAATAGACTGTGAAGTTCAATGTAGCTCTCACCACATTTTCTTCATGTCTGATCCCTCATTTTCCGCTGTTTTGGTTACATGATTAAATTTTATTTCAATGCCCCATTCTAAAAGTATATTTTGATCATATTCTAAATGGAGCATATATACATTTTATTTATATTATTGCTAGAGGGAGAAAGCTTATTTCTTTGTATTCATCTTATGATATGATGCAATCTAGTGCATACTGTGATAAATTCGTAATTAAGAGTAACTTTTACAAGTTAAATGGAAGAAGGTATATTTGTACATTATTTTACATGACAAGTTACCGAAAGGTTATATATAAATTATGTTTATTTATTCATTGATCGATTTATCTATCTGTTAATTGATTTTTGAGGGAGGGATTCTAATATCAGCATAGGGAGCATGGGAATTTGTTGAAATACGTGAGTCTCATGAGATTCGGCAGCCCTGCCTTTTGCAATGTGTCTCAACGTTCGAGATGTAGGAACTTTACCCTAGCTATGATCTTTATCACTGGAATTCCCCAGCAGATTTATTCCCTCTTGAAGACAACCGAAATTCAGAAATAATGGAAACAAGAGAAGAAGGAAATCTGCCTGTACAAGGGCAACGGTTCATTCCCTGCGGCGGCGTGGTAACGGGCTTCTTTCAGATCGTCTGTGGATTAGCATCGTGCAGCCTTGGTATCTGGCAGATAGTGATTGGCACGCCACTCGGCGTAGCTGGTTACGGAATATGGACTGGCTTGTGTGTAAGTTACTCGCGTGCAGTTCAAGAACAGTCGAATTAAAACAAACTTACATGGGGATAAAAGTTCAAAGATTATCTAACTTGTAACTTGTAAAGAAAAGTACTTCAGGGACCTTGCTGTCTGTAATCAGCTGGTATTACTCTTTAGGTGTTTTGGCTGAACTGAACTTATCTTTAGCTTACGTTCGGAAATTGTCCTCAAAAGCTGCCACTTTTAGCTGTATGCCTTACAACCATAGCCAGAAGATATCATTACAAAATATACGAAACATTTCAGATTAAGCTGTTATGAACTTTAATAAAATGTATCTATGATATTGCACACTTATTTTCCTTTGTTATGTCATGAAGCTTCTTGTATCATGTCACTATACGGTATTCGCGTTAAGGCCTTGGAGTGGTTCAGGAGCTACCTTACAGATTGCAAACAGTACGTTTCTCTCTCTGGTCAAAACTCCTGCAACCTATCTGTCATCTGTGGTGTTCCTCAGTCATGTCAGTGTAGTTTACTGGAACTATTTTATTCGTTCTGTACAAAAATATTATAACAAATGCTCCTAACTTTATCTCTTATACCGTTTGCTGATGACTCAAATGTTTGAGAACCTCACATTCTGGTGGATACGTTAAATTCTGAAATAAAAAGATGATATTGTTGGATAAGGTCAAATAAGTTGTTGTTCAATCTTCTTAAAACTTAATGTTTGTTATTCAGTAATACAATGTACTTTGAATAGTCTCCGCAATAATATATCAATATAGAGTATATAGCTATAGATGAGGTTTCATCAAGGAAGTTCTTAGGTTTTGTTATTCATAATAAACTTTCTTGGAAGTCACGTATTGATAGTGTCTGTTACACAATGTCTCAAAACATTGGTGTTATTAACAGAGTTGAATATCATTTTCACACTCCCACCTTTTTAATTTTACCTTAACCCTTTGATTTTACCTTATCTTAATCATGGTTTCATAGCTTGGTAGAACACTCATTCAACTTATTTCTACAGACTGTCTCCGTCTCCAGAAAAAAATAAATCCTTTTGTTTCTTTAAATCATTCTTAAAAGGACTAAAACTTAGGGACGCCTTCAAACTGTCACAGAGGTTATTCCAATATTTAGGTCCAGCAAATGTTGTGATAATGTAAAAATATTTCTAAAAGGCAGAGGAAATTTGTCAGCGTGATGAGTCGGGTATTCATGGCTGAAGCGGTTTCTCATAATTATTAAACGTGCTGGTAAAAACGGACGGCAATAAATTATTACTGAGTTTGTCCATTAATTGACCAAGATGATAATAATAAAGATCGGTTATCTTTAAAATTCTGTTTCAGGACAATGAAATATCAGTGTGAGCTCTCCAGGATATATGGCACATTATTTGAAAAAAAAAATCTTGAACATTTATTAGAATTTATCTGAATCTCATGAAAATTGATATTATGTATTTTAACGTTATGAAATGTGAAATTGTGCTGATCCTTTAATGGGTGCAAAGAACGGGAAAATCCAACTTTATATTCTGTTAAAACCAAGCAATCAACGATGAGCGGCTCCAACACTCTAAAAATACCCGAGTCAGAACTGACCCGGAACTGGGTCCGTTGGGGTCATACACCGTTCCGGGTAAAAAAATGACCCCGAATGGGGTCACCCTGAACCAATTCATGACTCTGAATGGGTCATATCTGATCCCATTCCTTGTCATTTCTGACCCGGAACGGTGTATGACCCCAACGGACCCAGTTCCGGGTCAGTTCTGACTCGGATGTTTTAAGAGTGAACCATCCATTACCTCTCGTCTTGTTATAGTCTTCTTCTATCTTTTTGTCTTTTATCTGCACACCACGAAATGAGTTTCTTTCCCTCTCTCTCTCTCTCTCTCTCTCTCTCACACACACGCACACACACTCTCTCTTTCCTATCGCTTCGACTTGGTATAGGGATTCTTTAGTCCTTGGTATTTGTTTCGGGTTAATAAGGTTAGTTATATGTCTCCATATCTAAGTTTCTTTTGTTTTTTGTTTTTTAATTTTTTATGTATATAAGTGTATCAATTATATAATTTATTGTATTACGTGGGAGATAAATGCACCTCAGAACCACTTTTTTTTAGCGTTCCTTCCCATTGCCAGCATATCTGTATACTTACAATGTTTGGTATTATTCTTTATTATATATTATGATGAATTAATGTATTTAATTTTTGATAATATACATTTTCTGTTGGAAATGGAAAAATAAATGAATGATATTGAATGAATGAATGAATGAATGAAATGAAAGGCCTCCATTCGTGAGTATGGAAAGTTTGTAAATTGTGCATACGTGTTCTTGTGTGCACTTTGTCAGCCTGCTATCAAGTCTGTTGTGCATTAGCTTTCTACTTTATGCAGTATACGCTAACGTCTTTTAATCTATAAACTCTTGCATTCTTTTTCCGATATACAATTTTTTTTTTGTAAACAATAATCAAACTGTCATAAATATATTAGTTTTTCTGTAATACATTATGGCTATACATCTTACCCAGTTCTGATGGTATTCAACATTCGACACTTTATGTAATTGTATTCGTTAATATACATGAGTTTTCTATACTTGGTATAAATTCCATTTACATTTCATTCGAAACTTTAGGCCTATAAGGAAGAGTGTATCACCACATCATTTGGAACAGATGAAAGTCTTATGGGTCCTCTAACAAATAATCTTTAGCCCTATGACATTACTTTTGAAAGAAAATTTGTGATGCATTGGCCAATCACATAAGTTACAAAATGTCGCTGCACGCATTGTCTCTCTGTCGAGCAAACAAAGTCACATCACCACAAGCTCTTGCAGAGTCTACATGTGCACTCCTAGCTGGTTGCCCGTCCTGTAGTACAATGTACCTACATATTCCCTCACCAGGAGATGGGGTGGGGTGGGGGGGGGGGGAGATGTATGGGCTCAGCCAGTGCCGGATCCTTGTGACTTCCTTATAGTGTTTAAAGAACTTAAACTCTTCATCTTCATTTTAATGATCTCCTCTATACGAATCACCGGTTTATCTATATGAGCTCTATTATTATACATTCAATAATAAATTATGAAAATACCAATCCTAATTCTTTTGTAATTCTTGTTTCTCCCCCTTTTTTTTCTCTGTAATCATTTCATGAACTTAATCACAATGGATAATTATTACCCAATATGAAACCTCATATGAGTTAGAATTATGATTCTGGTTCTGATTATCATTACTCAAAATTGGAAGATATACGTCAATAATTTGTCCTATGGTAAAGATATTGACAAATATCAATGCTAAGTACTTTCTTAGTTCATTTTTTTCCCTCCTAATTGAGAATTATAGCTATTTCAATCTTATTCCCCAACCTTGGCACTCGACCTGGTCTTACAGTTTAAAGCATGCATCTCCTGTGAAATTCTTCACGGTGCTTTGAAAGAATACAATGGTATTGCCTGAATGTTGTCAAACTTTGACTTAGTTGCTGCTTTTTTTTTTCTTCAGATATTTCTGCCTACGGGAATCCTGGGCTTGGTGGCTCATCGCAGAAATATTCGTGTGGTAACGTGGCAAAAACGAATCAAGAAATGAATTCTCCATCTTGCTATAAACATCGCTGATCTCAAATTTCAAATCTCGTTTTTTTTTTTCTTAATGAAATAAACAACAAGAAAAAAGAAAATCAAGCAAAAGCAATATGTAACATTCATAACACAAATTGCAGAATTACCTAAATAGTGTTATATTTTAGAGTGTGATAAAATTCTCCTTGCAGACTTTGAGAATTTGTCAATTTCATGTGTGCGTATGTAAGTATGTGTGTCTGGGTTGTTTTATTTGTGTGTGTGTGTGTGTGTGTGTGTGTGTGTGTGTGTGTGAGTGGAGGTCGGGTACAGGTGTATGTATGTTACTCCTAAATGTGGAAAAGGTGAACAGTTGCAGGAAAAATGAAATAACCAAGAAATCAGCACTTTTCCTCCATTTCCTTCAAATGTAATGCTAATTTGATATCATCATGCAGATAGTGATGCCTAAGTGTTGTTCATTTCACAGTATTTTTCTTTGTTACTAAATTGTATTGATATTGTGTGTATGTAAATGTTTTGTGTTGTTGGAAATAAAATAAAATGAAAAGAAAATGAAATTACAACGGAAAAGATATGAGATGAATATGAAGAAAAAATTGATGAAAATGATTGCTGAAAGACAAAATTTCTTTTGCTGTTAGTGTGCGCAGCGACTGTGACGGACGAATTTGAATTGCAAATGAGAAGAATGTGTGGCAAATGAATAATTTCGTTTGAATAGATTTTGTGCAAAAATGATCGACGCAAGTCGAATTTGAAAGTAGGATTGAAATATTCCAGATTTCTCGGGGAGAAACTGAATTCGAAATCTTGTAATTTGAATGAAAAAAATTCGAAAATGAGCGGGAAAACCTATACTATACTCATATTATTATCAAATATGTAACGACCTATATATATTCCATTAACCTGCTGTTGATGACGAGCAGCATTAAACAGATCTTACGCTATGATTTTTAAGAATATTTATGGTTAATAACAGGGCAACAGGGGCATAGACCCCCGATATCAAAACACTACACCATCAGAGCTCAGATTTCCCACATTTTTATAGATTTTACACGAAAAAAGGAGAATGTTTCATGTTTTTACGAAACTAGTATAACATGATCAAGGCCAAGTATTGACCCGAACTAGAGTGTCCTAATCCCCTCCCCATTTTTCCCCATTTTCATATGAACCTAACATTCTTAAATTGTGTGCAGTTATTGCAAATAATGCTTGCTCTATAGCGAATTTTAATGACCGAAAGAACGGAAATATTAGGCATGGACGAATTTGAATGACTATCGAGGAATGCCGTTGCTCGATTTGTCAAAGTGATTGGCGCAAGTTGCAAATATGATTCCTGTGTTTTTGATTTTGAGCGCCCAGAGGCAAATTTGGTTGCTGATTTTTTTAATGCACTTCGCACGAAACTGATTGCTCAAAATGCTGAATTGACTGGGGAAAGTTTGAAATTAAATTGGAAATCCTAAAGTATATTTTAAAATAAACATGGGACGTTCGGTACAAGACACGCAATTATGTAGGTATGTCCTTTCATTTCCAAACTTCTTTCATCCAGATTTGTAGTTCAATTTCGTCCCGAGAAATCTGGAATATGCCAATCCTCGTTTCAAATTCGTCTTTTAGTGTCGCTCACTTTCAAACAGTCTATTCAATTTAGTAATTTGTTACACATTCTCGTCGTTTACATTTCAAATTCATCTTTCACCCTCACTGCACACATAACGACAAAAGCAAATAATTCATTTGTATTTTAGCGATCTTTTTCGTCAAGTTTTCCTTCAAATTCATTTCATATCTTTTTGTTGTGATTTCTTGGTTACATTGTTTTATTTTTTCCTGCAACTGCTCAACTTTTCCACGTTTAAGAGTATAGCATACACACACGTGTTATACAGTATCCCAACCCCTCACACGAAAACACACACACAGACACACACAGACACACACACACACACACACTCCTACAAACACACCTTAGTCAGAGTACACACGGAAACAAACATAGGAATCTCTCACAAACAAAAACAATATTCCATGGTTTCAAAGCACATATGATTTAAAGTTAACTTAATGTTTTAATGTTAAAAGACAATATTTTGCCGTTTTGATTTTTTGTTTGTATGTGTGCGTGCGGATGTGTGTATGTGTGTGTATGTGTCTTCTTTGTGTGGTTGTGGGATACACGTTTGTGTATGTTATTCCTAAAATTGTGGAAATAATGAACGATTGTAGGGAAGGTGTCATTAGGAAATCACAACGGAAAAGATATGAGATGAATTTGAAGGAAAATTTGACAAAAATGATCGTTCAAAGACGACATTGCTTTAATTCCTGTTTTAGTCACGTGTTATGTGTGCAGCAAGTGTCACGGACGAATTTGAATTGTAAATGACGAGAATGTGTGCCATAATTTCTATTACTAAATTGAATACACTCTGTTTGAAAATGATCGTCAAAAGACGAATTTGAAACTATTATAGGATCAGTGGCGTATCTAGGGAAAACGGCGCCCGGGGCAAGCGCGAAAATTGCGATCCTAATTTCTGAAAAAGTGTTCAACCCAACCCATCCCTGTAGGGACTTTAAACCAGGTGCACATGATATGCTTTTTCAAGCACTTAAAAGGGGTCTTTTGAGAGTGATTTAAATGTAATGAATTTTGATAAATTTTGGCGAGCGAGCGCAGCGAGCGAGCCGAAAATTTTTGTATTTCAGCTTACAAAACATGGAATTCTTATCATTTTTTGCTTATCAAATCTTACAATTCTAATCAAGATATAGTGACGGCCTGATAGATAACGATTTATACGTACGAACTGAGGACTTTAAAAAATACTCTAAATTAGTACGCGCGAGTGAGCCGAATTTGTATATTTCCACGTCATCATCACGTTTTGTTCTTATCACTTTTTTATATATAAATTTTGGCGAGCGAGCGCAGCGAGCGAGCCGAAAATTTTTGTATTTCATCTTACAAAACATGGAACTCTTGTCATTTTTTGCTTATCAAATCTTACAATTCTAATCAAGATATAGTGACGACCTTATAGATAACGATTTATACCAACAAACTGAGGATTTGAAAAAATACTCTGTTTTATAGTACGAGCGAGTGAGCCGAAATTTGTATATTTCCGCGTCATGATTACGTTTTGTTCTTATCTTTTTTGACTTTTTTTGCGCCCCCTGTATGTTCGAAACCATTGGCGTCCTCTTGATCCAATCGTTTCAGAACGAATGAAATTGCAGCCGCTGCTCCGAGTAACATTTTCCTGCTAAATATAAAATGATATGTGTGAACACAATAGACATTGTCATTGTGTCCGCGTCCTCGTCCCTTTTTTCTTTCTTTTTTTTTTGATAAATTTTGGCGAGCGAGCGCAGCGAGCGAGCCGAAAATTTTTGTATTTCATCTTACAAAACATGGAACTCTTGTCATTTTTTGCTTATTAAATCTTACAATTCTAATCAAGATATGGTGACGGCCGTATAGATAACGATTTATACCAACAAACTGAGGACTTGAAAAAATACTCTAAATCGTACGAGCGAGTGAGCCGAAATTTGTATATTTCCGCGTCATCATTACGTATTGTTCTTATCTTGTTTGATTTGTTGTTGTTTTTTTGCGCCCCTCCCGTTGGCGCCTTCTTTTGATCCAATTGGCGATCGCTTCAGAACTAAAGATATTGCATTCGCTGCTCCGTGAAACATTTTGGCTGCTAAATATAAAATGACATGTGTGATCACAATAGACATTGTCATTTTGTCCGCGTCATCATCACGTTTTGTTCTTACCTTCTTTTTTATATAAATGTTGGCTATCGAGCCGAAAATTTTGTATTTCAGCTTACAGAACAGGGAATTCTTGTGTGAACACAATAAACATGGTCATTTTATCCGCGTCATCATGTTTTGTTTTTATCTTGTTTGATTTGGTTTTCTGCCCCCCCCCCCTTTCCGGGCGAGTTTTCTTCTTCTTCTTCTTCTTCTTTTCTTTTTTCTTTTTTTCTCTTCTTTTTCTTCGTTTTCTTCTTCTTCTTCTTCCTTTTTTTTCTCGTTTTTTTGCGCCCCCTAGGAGTGGCGCCCGGGGCACGTGCCCCCCTTGCCCCCCCCCTAGATACGCCACTGTATAGGATTGACATATTCCAGATTTCTCGGGAGGAAATTGAACTAGAAATCTGAAGGATAATGTTTAGAAATTAACGGGAAAACCTTTAGTATTATTATCACAAATCAATTGTCTGAACATTCATTGAAAAATGTGTTTGCTTGTTTTGTCCGATCTTCCCATTACACAGATTAAGGCGTACTTGGCAATGTCCACGATATCTGCCGTGGTAGGGGTAGCTGTATTCGTCACGAGTTTTTTGTCGGCAATTGCCCTCGTTTTCAGCAGTTTGGTTTCCCATGATCCAAGTAGGGTAAGGCATATCCACTATGTTATATCGACTAGGCATGAGTTAATTTTTGTAATGCTGAATGTGTACAAGGACGGCAATGGTTTATATTTTATACAAAATCATTTAATGCGATGGATATTCGAAGACATGAGCATTTGGGGAATATTGGGAATATTTTCAATCGCAAATTAAGAAAATTAATTTCTAATGAGAATGTGAGTTTCTGAATTGAGTTATCTGTCACTTCCTTTTCCATGTGTGCATCTTTACGTTGTACAAATTGTAAATCTATGTGTGCAGAGATAGACCTGTAGCGTGGGAGGGTGTAAGATTGGATAACCTCCTTCAACACAAGCGGGCTTTTCACATTTTTTGAGAATATTAAGACATTTTAATTAAGAAACGTGATAAACACAACATTCGTGGCAATGCTTAAATATCAAGCATTGCATAAATATTTATAATTGCAATGTGAATGGCTAAATCCTTTTTATTTGTGCTTAAAGGCAAAATTTACCATGTGCAGATGAAACAAAAAAGCACCAATATTGCTTTAAAATAGTTCTAAAATGTGAGTTAGGGAAAGAAAGAACAGCTTAAAAAATAAAATGTGAACAATAGTTGTATGTTCCCGACTAAACCGTCTCCAGTTATGGTTCATTAAGAAAAATACATCTCCTTACATTTTAATTTTCATTTTGAAAATTTTATATGGTAGGATTTTTGTGATAGAACAGACCTACACTATGTATCAAATGTGATATCTTGAGAAAAAAAAATCACTGTTCCCAAAGGTAAACTGGACATTTGAACATTAATAATCTCTTTATACAGCATTCTAAGCTGCAGCTGGTTATGTGGAAGTGGAAATTTTTTTTTTTAGATCTGTCAAAATTTTTGACACTCTGGATCATTCATTTTGTATTGTTGTTTTGTAAAATTACATGTTTATGGTATTCGTGCAATTTCTGTGGAATGGATAAAGAGTTTTTTTTTCTTTATTAAAGAAAATAATTTGTGTGTATTGTTATAGTGGTAGCTCCTCATTTTTAGGCGCATCAGGGAAATTACCCCACTCCCCCGGCTAAATACTCCCTAATTGGGGGCCACATAATTAAAATGTGATGTTCCACAGAAAATTTCTCGTGCAACATTCATAATCTTTATGATGAGACATTTGTTATCGTTAGGGATTTTATTACATAATATTATCTGTAATGCCACTACATCTGCTATATTGCCGCATTTATTCTACCCAAGGAGGCTCGAGAGATGGAGTTACAACTGACTATAATTATTCAATCACCTTTTGTGCCTTTGATGTTCGATGCTTGAAGCCGCCATCTTTCTGCACTGTAAAAAATGCGACATGCGACATGTTTATGAACTAAACACAGTGTTGAAAATCTAAACACTTTGTTTCACATCTAAACACCCGGTGTGTATAGCACGTGTAAAGTATTGAGAGTTAAAGTGTTTAGCTTGGAGTGTTTAGTTGGAGTGTTTATTCTGGTCACGCTATGTTAATCTCAAGATGTTCACATATATATGGAAAAGTGTTGGAAATGGTGTGTAAATTGTAATTTCTAGTTCCCTTTTATCAGATTAAGACGAGATTAAGATACATTATGAAATAATTCACGTTTTAGGCCTTTCATGGAAACGCCTAATCTATAAGGAAAAAAGATAACCTAAAAATATGTAATACAATTGTAACAAATTTATATTTTGGTTTCGCATGTACAATCCTATATTTTAACTGCTAGAAAAAAAATGGGAGTTGTCTTTGTAAATGATTTCGTTCATGGTCTAGGGCATTAACCCAATTGTTTGTAAGTTAGGCCTAAACACTTCTACTGTCAGGGTAAACAGACGCGTTTACTTTCAGAACGCCTCATAAACACGTTCTACACACCGCACATGTTTAACATAAACACTGTGATCCACGTACAATGTACTTTACAAGTCAGCACACTCCTGAGCACTGTAGAACGCATCACAAACACTTCGCGTACTATACACAGTACATGTTTATATCGCGCACGTACATCCTCAACACGTAATGGCCGGTATGCGCGCTACACACAGTGCGCTGCACGTGCCCGTACCCTCGTACCCTGTTTGAGAACGGCCAGGTACTGCTCAGTGCATTTTGGCGGGAAAAGCGCATACTTTACACACCGTCCGATTGGCTGGGATCGAGCGCTATACTTAGTGCTTGTAATGGACTGTGTATGTCGACTGCGCATGTGCAGGGAATATATCGTTTGCATTTTGGTTTGCATGCGCAATGCATGCATTATGCGCGTTGCGCTGAGCTAGCTACTCCGATCCTCTCTATCCTCTACACTAGCTAGCCGTTTGAGTGCATAGTCACACGTCCCACGGAACGGAGAAATGGAGTGGAACTCTGATTGTCTAACATTTTTGTTGGAGAAACGTTAATAGAACCCCACTTCTGACCAGTCTGGCGGGTAGTCTGGCCCAGCACAGCATGAAAGAGGTAAGCTATGAAGTTCGAAATATGTTAGTAAACTGTTAATGGCATAATTTCCTGTCATAAAGAAGGTCTAAAATAATCGATCTATAAATCGAGTTTCGGAATTTGCAAAAGTGTTCCAGACAAACTTAACGTTAGGCCTGAGTGTAACGTTAGAATAGAAAACTGTAACGTTAGATTTCAAACGTTAACGGTTAGAATCTAACTTTCTTGGATCTTGGATCTCCCAATACATATCCTGTGGAGTTTTGACTGGAGGTTGCGTATAAACCGTTAGACTTAACCCCTTAGAGGGTGGACTTTACAGAGAGAGGATGAGAGGGAAGCCGTGTCCTCAAACAGGGCATGTTTAAACGTGTATTGAATAGGGGGGTCCTTTTGGGAAATAGTACATTGCAAGTAGGCCTACGTATTTTACGTCATTAGTACTAGAGTTCTAGTAGTACATGGGGCCAAGTTGTTCCATGCTTTTACAGTGCATGGAAAAAAAGAAAACTTGATGTGTCTACTAACTAGTTAGACGGATTCTAACTGTTAAGTGTTAGTTCTAGTAACGTTAGACATCAGATGGAAGTTTGATCTATCACAAACTGCTTGGATCTTGGTAAACGTTAGACCCTACAATGTATGTCCCCTTCTTTCCCTTGTGAACTTGTTTCTAACGTGTTAGTCTAATAATCTCAATGGTACTGACTACTACTGTATGTAGTGTTACAGGTGACCATGGAGGATCTTAGTTGTAGGCCCTAGTAGAACTCTAGAATCTAGTTAGACTATGTAACTGTTACAGCCTTACTGTAGCGTTAGACCTAACATATTAGAACAATATTAGGTGTCTACTTCCCTTTATACTTATAGCCCCGTATATAGGCATGTGAGTTGATGTAACGTTAGATCTACCGTTTTAGATCTAACCGTTATTGTTAGAATCTACCTCTCGTCTGTCTTTCAGAGGGATCCAGTTTAATTAATTGAGAAGATGCGTCACACTATCACTAGTCTAAACTAAACCATGGCTAGACCTCCCTTTAACCTCAGTTAACGTTGTTGGTTACAAATCTTGCTGCCTGTCTTGGCACCTTTTCTAAATTTAAAACTTGTTTGGATGTTTTTTACTGTATTTGGGTCCCATGGCCATGCCTGCATGGATGCCGAAGCATCCGATGCCGAACTTACCCCCGAAGCACGTTAACGTACTTTCTACACTAGACTTCACCTAGTCGTGTTAATAGGGTCTAACATGAGTTAACTGTTACTCTAGTCGGGTACCGCTCTAATCTAACGTTACAGTGTTAAGTGTTAAAAGGGTTAGGCCTAACGACAACGTTAACACGGTTAGACAACGGTCTATAACGTTAGAATAGGGCCTAGATCTTGTCTATAGCGATAGGAGTCTACTTAGCTATAGAACTACAGTACAGTTTAATAGGCTAGGCTACTAACACTACACTACAGTTAAGTTAGATCCTAACGTTTTGTTAGGCCTTGCTTAGCTATAATAGCCTAACGTTATTTGTTAGGACTCGAGAGTCTAACTTTAGCCTTTAGGTAGACTCAACACGTGACTTAGATTTTCTAGGTCATGATTGTTAGAAATGTTTAAGTCTAACACCCTTGCTAACACAGTTAACGTTTTGTCATTAGATTAGACTCATGTTAGAGTTCTAACGTTACTTCTAACGACGTTAACGTTAGTGTTCTACTACTACATTGTACTATCTAGACTCTACTTTACTTTAGGCCTAACATAAATGTTAAGCCTAACGTTAGGGCCTAGCTAGGTCTACTCGTCTACGTTAGGCCCTAGAGGCCTATAGGCCCCTACCGTAATACTTTAAAGTCAGTGTCTATCAACTTTGTTACAGATCATAGCATATATCTAGACATCTTAATAAAGCAAGAGGATCTAATGTTTTGATACTACTTGGGCCTAACCTTAGACCCTATTAGGTCCTACTGTATTATGATAATGTGTTACCGTCGGCATTAGATGTTAGAGCTAATATTTTAGGCTTAACGTTAGATTCTAACGTTCTTGTCGTTAGGCCCTAGACTGCGTCTATAAATTTCTAATGTTAGGGCCTAACTTGTTACATAGAAATAGGCTCTAAGTTACTTGGTCTAACCTTAGGGTCTAAAGATTTCTAACTCACTGTAACTTCAAAGCCTAACGTTAGGCCTATACTAACAATGTTAGAGCCTTAGAGGTACTTTAGTACTTAACTAACATACATAGATAGGTCCGACACTCTATAAGTATAAAACAGTAGGTGTTCGTAGGTAGTTCGTGACTGTGTCTAAGTTAAGTCAGGCCTAGCTGTAGATTAGGGTTAAAGACAACGTAGTCTATCAAGGTCGTGGTGTAGACTCTAGGCCCTACTACTAGGCCTATACTACTAGTATTTCTACTTAGTAGTGGAGAAGTAGTAGTAGTTGGTACTAAAAAGTTAGTACAAGGCCCTAGGCCTGCGTCTAACGTTAGTCTAGACCTTGGTCTAACAAAATTAGGGCCTAGGCCTAACGTTAGAAGTATTAGAATTTTAGGTGTTGTAGAAAATCCTTATTAGGGGCCCTGCTACAATTGCCTTTCACTAAATTCCAGCTTCCTGATTATCTTTACAAACAGCTAGACGAGCAGCAATCTTGACTAGGAATCCAGGGAGCACAAAGGTCAACATCGGCATTGCATCATCATTATTTTCATCCATCAAGATTCCCAGAGAGGCAAGACACGGTCTAGATTTCTACAGCATACAGGGAAACTTCAGCAAGGTCAGGTCTGGTCTGGATTTGGTTGAACCTTGAAGCTAGCTGATTGGGAAACGCCACATCCACGCAGGTATAACTTTCAATTCTAAAGTTTCCTTGAATCACTGTAGTTTAAAGAGATCTTTTACCCAGTCAAGTCTCTATAGACTGTACAGGGGTTCTAGTGTAAAGTGTACATTTTGCAGACCATTTGTTGGGCAAAGTTTTCGCTGAAGTCACAGGTTAGCTGTAAAATTTGTGCATCCCGTAAAGATATAAAATGTTCCATGTAGACCTACAATTGTATGTTACCTTTTTGTTTTTATGCCTCCGCCAACGAAGTGGCCGGAGGCATTATGTTTTTGGGTCGTCCGTCCGTCCGTACGTACGTACGTCCCGTTTTGTTTTTGTCGATATCTCAAGAACCGTGTGGTGGTTTTACATCAAACTTGGTATGAGGGATCCTGGGGGGATAATACTTTGTTTGGATTTTAAGGTCACGGGGTCAAAGGTCACAGGTTATTTTGTGAAAAAAAAGGTTGAAAAATTCATGTTTTTCTCCATATCTCGCAAATGGTTCAAGGTATCTTCATGGAACTTAGTATGTATGCTTGTTCCAATGGGCAGTGATTATCTAAGGAAGTTGGGGGTCATGGTTCAAAGGTCAGAGGTCAAGGTCAACTCCTCAAAATATCACTACTTTCCTCGATATATTTATGCAATGCCTGAAGGTTTTTTTTTTTTTAACTTGATGTTGTATGTATTACCCAATTATATTCTGTGGGAAGTTTCTTGCCAAAAGGTCAAAGGTCAAGTGAAAGTGCTGAATTGCACTTTTTCTTCCATATATC
Source organism: Diadema antillarum (assembly GCF_040938485.1). Classification (NCBI taxonomy): domain Eukaryota; kingdom Metazoa; phylum Echinodermata; class Echinoidea; order Diadematoida; family Diadematidae; genus Diadema; species Diadema antillarum. The sequence continues at coordinate 16,068 of NW_027271581.1, read as the reverse complement.
AAAAGTAACTCAAGGTATCATCATGAAACTTACATATTTATGCGTGTTCAACCTAACAGTGATTATCTTTGGAACTGTGAGGTCACAGGCCAAAGGCCAGGTTTAGATAATGCTATTTTCCCATTTGATACTGAAATTATACTTTTTCTCAATACCTTTAAAATTACTCAATGCATAAACTTATAAAAGGGTCAAAAGTCAAGTAAAAATCATCAGTTCCCCAAATAACTGCACTCTGACATTTTACTCATTCATTCAATTGAACCTAGTTCTAGGAAAGTGAACATTTAGCACATTTGTGTCAAACCTGTCATTTTAATATTTTGCCAATTGTGTGAAATTTACTTGTCATCACACATTGTCAAGACATTGTACTATAGACCTATTAGGAGGACCATGCATTATGGCGGAGGCATATCAGTCGCCGTAATCCTTCAGAGAACATAAATTTTGTAAAAACATGTTGTGTTACACAAATCTCAAGGAAAATGTAGACTGTCCTCACTGTGTTTTGCAAGTTTTCCTAGCAGAAACGTACATGTACACCGTGTAATTCATTTGATTTCACAAAATTTGAAAATAATTTCACCCATTCTATACAATACATTTGAATGTATTGCCTTTCAGAATAACAGAGTTGGGACTCACAGTAAACACAATGGCCGATTTTATCTATTTATCTATTTTTTTTTTTTTGGGGGGGGGGGCATAAAAGTAATTATGAAGTCATTTAGGTGCTAATTCTGGTCTATAATACCATACAATCAAGCCCACCTTTACAATGATAGGCTATCATGTAATGATGCACCTTGACCAACTTAATTCTTGTATGTACATACATGCAAGTGGTACGGTACTATGTAGCCTATACACTGTCTTTAACTGAGGTTTAATAGTCGTGAATTTGTCATTTAAATTTGCATCTAGTCATAACCTCATAGACATACGTTGTACTTGACTGATTTAAAGGGTAGTATAGTTTTGGTTGTGACAAAACTTTAGGTTTCTAACATTTTTGGTGAGATAATGAGAAAATATGAAAAATCATGTAATTTCTAGAGAAATCAAATATTATTTGATGAAAACTGTATTTGAAATGGTTGAGACCAAAAAAAAAAAAAAATGCATGGACCACATGTCTTTTACTAAGATCTTTTTGTTTTACTTTATTTCTTGATGTCTCAGCCTTGCAAAGCCGATTTTCACCACATGAAATTGGAATTCCTCGTAGAATAGTATTGTCTATTTCGTAGGATGGGTGGTGTCTTGGCATCTCCCAAAAAGTTAAAAGTCCTATATCTTCAATCTCCACCAATTCTATACCATGACGCAAATCTCTCGTTTGAAGAGGCTACACCCCAGTAAATAATGCCAGTGCATATCTTGGCAATCAATGACTTAAAGTCAAAGATATAAAACACCTGTTTCTTGACCCTGGCCTAATCTAAGCATCAGTCATCGCCACAGCGCCACAGGAGGGGGGGGGGGGCACCGCGAGAGGAGGAGATTGTTTTGGTTTTGGCATGGGCCATGTAGCTCCATGGTGCGTGTGTGTGTGTACGTGTGTGTGTGTGAGTGTAGACATTCAGCGTATGCAGACAGAGCATGCCTGTACTGTAGTGACCGGAACTATTGTCATTCCATTTTGCTCTCCCCTTCTCCCTCCCCCATCTCTCCCCCCTCTCCCTCCCTCTCTCCCCCTCGCTCTCCCCCTCTCTCTCTCTCTCTCTCTCCCCCTCTCTCTCTTTCTCAATGATCCAGTCAGCAGGCTGATTGTAACCAGGGAGGTAGTCTCACCTCCCCGTTGTAACTCACTGCCAAATAGCACATTGTCAGCACCGGCAAACTGGCAATGCTCTCCTTCTTATTCCTGTATTTTCGTTATTTACGGGTCAATTTTTTTCGTTCGAAATGTAAAATGGATGACCATAGAATTTCTCAATAGAATATAAAATTGAAAACTTTAGAAAGGATAGAGAAAATTGAGTTCACTTTGAATGGTCTGCCACAGGCAGATATCCTTATCATGCTCTTACGTAATACGACAGCTGCTTTCTCAATGATCCAGTCAGCAGGCTGATTGTAACCAGGGAGGTAGTCTCACCTCCCCGTTGTAACTCACTGCCAAATAGCACATTGTCAGCACCGGCAAACTGGCAATGCTCTCCTTCTTATTCCTGTATTTTCGTTATTTACGGGTCAATTTTTTTCGTTCGAAATGTAAAATGGATGACCATAGAATTTCTCAATAGAATATAAAATTGAAAACTTTAAAAAGGATAGAGAAAATTGAGTTCACTTTGAATGGTCTGCCACAGGCAGATATCCTTATCATGCTCTTACGTAATACGACAGCTGCTGGAGTCATCAAACCCTGGCTTGGCCTCCAGGTTTGTCACGCCTGAGCAGAAAGCTTATTTGCAATGGACAAGTACTTCGACTCCCAACTCCCAAACGACAAATATACGCACCCCACTTTGGGTATTCCCCAGTTGGGGACTCGCCTCAAACGAGGGATTGACGGCATGCCATCCCTTTAAGTGATAGTATTGATTCAAAAAAAAAAAAAGAATAACATGTGACTTGTTCATGAACTGCATTGTTTTGTTTTGTTTTTTAATGTACAGGGTATACCAAGAATATGAGCATCCACACATAGTGTACTACCTAGAGATTGTAGAAAGCACAGCATAATTTGTTTGCAAACATGTGGCAGTGCTCTATGTGCTATTTTTCATGTAGATCATCTGAACCAATCAAGTTCGAGAGGCATATTGTAAGATCACACAAACATGATCCCAACTTCATCGCAACATGTTCTGTGGGAAATTGCAACTATGCAACCAAAAGTTGGGGTGCATTTCGAACACACATGTGGCGTAAACACAGGCTGGGTGATGAGGAATCAGATGAAGATCAGCTAAATGGTTATGAAAGTGGTAGCTCCTCTGGTGAATCTGATGGAGATAGACATATACTTGATGACCAAGTGCTTGTGCAAAAAGTGGGAAAATATTCTTTATCACTCCAAGCACAACATGGTCTTACAGATAATGCACTAAAATCAGTTCTATCTGGAACTTCTTCTTTCATCAAGGATGTTATCTCAGCTGCTCAAAGAATTGTACAGAATGCACCTGCAGAGGAAGCTAATGACACTTTACGTGTTTTGGCAGAGACAGTTGAGCAAGACTTCCTTGATTTCCAAAGTAGTCACAAACGAATGACTCTGTATGGAGATGTATTTGGCTATGTTAAGCCAGTTGGAATCACTCTTGGGAACAAGCTGAAAAAAGTCAAAGGGCAGATTAAGAGAGTATCTAGAATAGGCTATTACATCCCATTCTTGGACACCTTACAGCAACTTCTGAATCTGCCAGAAGTACAGCACTTTGTTACACATCCACATCAAAGTGTGAGTGACATGATGTATGACGTCTGCGATGGTACTGCTGTTAAGAATCACAATATTCTTGGCCAAAACCCAGCAGCGCTCATTTTCATAGTCAATTGTGATGACATAGAAATTGTTAATCCCTTAGGAGTCCACACAAAAAAAACACAAGTTGACTATGTTCTACTGGACCCTTGCAAACATTCCTCCCGAACATCGCTCCCGGCTTACTAGCATGCAGCTTCTTGCTGTTGCAAAGACGGAGGATCTTAAATTTGGTCGAATGGGACGTATGAAGCTACTCCAGAACTTCATCAATGCTATCAATGCATTGCAAAGTAGAGGTGTGCTGCTTCATGTCAATGGTAGACAACAGCTTTTTCAGGGATTTTTGGCCATTTTCCCTGCTGATACCCTTGCTGCTCAGTGGATAGGAGGGTTCAAAGAAGGCGTTGGGTTTGCATTCAAACCTTGTCGCACATGTGATGTTGCTCATGATGCCATGAAGAATGTTCTGCAAGAAAGCGATGTTAGATTGAGAAATGAAGACGCTCACAGGGAACGATGCAGGGACTTGCAGAATCTGAGTCCTGCTGCTTTCAAGTATTGGAGCAAGACGTGGGGGATCACTTCTCGTAGTTGTTTGCTTGAAATAAGCAACTTTCCGATTTGCAGTGCTTTGGTCCATGACCCCATGCATGTGTTCCTTGAAGGGTTAATTCCACATGAACTAAATCTTTTGCTGTGTGACTTCATCGACATCCAAAAGTACTTCACTCTTGCCTGGTTGAATGGTAAGTTGCAAAACTTTCCATACACTTACTTGGAGGAACAGGCAAAAGTCTTGCCACTGAGCAGAAATCACCTTCAGGGGAACCTTCAGATCAAGCAAACTGCAGCTGCTATGCATAATCTATGCATGATTCTACCCTTCATCATTGGGCCCGTTGTGCCCAAAGAAAACAGGAAGTGGAAAAACTTTCTTTGCCTTGTACATATCATGCTTCTCTGTTTCAGTCCATGTGCTGATCGGAACACAGTTGGCCAGCTCGAGCAGATGATTTACACTCACCATTCTGTATACAAAGAAGAGTATCCACGTGCACCTTTCACCCCAAAGATGCACTACTGTGTCCACCTTCCTTCTCAGATATTGAAGTATGGTCCGGCTAGATTTCATTGGTGCATGCGGTTTGAAGCCAAGCACATGCAAACAAAGGGAAGAAAGTGGAAGAATTTCAAAAATGTTCCACTGAGTGTTTGCAAGAATCATCAGCTCCTTATGTGTCACATGGTCGCAAATGGTGCTCAGAACTTTCTGTATGAAGGAGACCTTGTGAGTGACGGAAAGGAAGTTATGCTGCATGACAAATTTCCTGATCTTGTGGAACAGTTCTGTACTGAAAGTGGGTCTGAAATTTTCAGAGACAGGGCTACTGTACTGTATGAGACCAAATCTGTGACAATACATGGTCACAAATTTCTGAGTGGATGCTGTCTTCGACTAGGCTACCGTGATGACGAAAGTCCATGCTTTGGTAAACTGGTGGGAATTGCTGTGTTTCAGGGGGAGAAGTATTTCATAGTAGATGAAATGCTTGTTGATCATTTTGAGGAGCAGGGAATGTGTTTCATTGTGAGAAGTTCTGGTCGATGCCTTGTTACGTCATATGCTAACTTAGGTTGCAAGTGGCCACTTAGCTTCCACAGATACTCTGGGCAATGTGCTGTTATCAATCAGTATGCTCACCTGTATAAAACCGGTCTCGGAGGCCCTATATCGGACAGAAAAGGCAATAAAGCACTGCTCAAGAAATTCCATGGTGTTTTCTATCAAGTCTGTACTGAAAGTGACTGAAACTTAAAAGACTAACCAGCTGCTACAGACCATGAAAATATGAGGCAATAAATGGTTGCAAATGTCTAATGTTCAGGGAACGGGGATATGGGCCATGATGATGAAACTGAAAGCCCATAATGCTTTGTTGAATTTAACGAAATTTATGTGCTACATGAAAGAAGTAGATGTACAGTTTGTAGATCTGTTTTTAGAGCAGGGAATGTGCTTCAGTGTGAGAAGCTAGTTCTGTTGATGCCTTGTTATTGATGTGTGTACTTCATATGCCTAACTATTTACTTCCACGTGTGGCCACATTAATTCCAGACATGAAGCATGTGGATATTCTGGTCATATTGTCAGTTTATGCTCTCCGGTACATAGTTGTCTATATCGTGTTGATCCCCTTTCTTTTAAGGAACAGCAGACAGATGTACTTTAGAATAGATGCATCTTGGTGAAAATTTGTGATCTTTGATTTTTCTTTTTATTTTTCATTTAGAAATATTTCCTGTATTGACTTTCAGTTTTATGTATCCATCATTGTCTTGCAATATATGTATAGCTTATAAACCAACTTACCGGTAAGCTTTCAAATTATAGACATGGATTATACAGTTAGAGATATTGGACACAAACCTTTTTAATACCCCTACTTTGTATTTCACCTGAAGTCATGCACATTTGCCTGCCCATAGGTTGCAAACATAATGCCTGTTTTCAAAGTGTGGGATCTTGCCAGAGAGAAGAAAGCCATGGTGCTTGCTGGCTCAGTAGAAGAAGTTCTGAGAAAAGGTAATTTCATTTAATTGTATTATACTCTTATTGTATATTCTGTACTAAGCAAGTGAACTTTCATGGTGTACAATATACAGAATTTATCGCGGTTAATTTCTGCATTTTACACTACTTCTGGCTTTTATGAATTCTAAAACTCACAAAAAATATCTTTACAATTTCCTCTGCATATTGTGAGTGGGATGATAATTTGCATACTAGTAACACGAATTAAAGCCCAAACAAAGTTCTGGTACGCCTGCAAAAGTTGTCAAATTTCGCTCCCAAATGTGAACGTATGCTTAGGAAATGTGCAGGATAACAATGTTATGACAAGATATTCGATGGGTAACGACGAAAATGCGAAATATTAACCAAAAAGGTTCAGTCTCAGAACTTACCCGAACGGGGTCAGGCTAAACTCGGAGTCGGGGTTAACTCGGCTTCGCTTTGACGGCGGGATGAGTTGTAATGGTTGTCCCTCTGATTGCACAGTGTTGTCCTACGGAGCGGCCTGTATAAACTAGCGCTTCGTGTTCTGGCTACTCGCAGTAATGGTCCGAGTTGTTACAACGCGCGCATCAAAAACCTCTTTTGCGCGCATGCAAAATTAGTGTGCGCCTATCAAGCGCCTCTAAAACAATCAAAGGCGCTTGATAAACAACAAAAAAACTCCAAAGACCGCGCGTCTCAGCAACTGAGGACCGCGCGCTGTCATTTTTGTTTTGTTTGTACAGGATTACGTTAGCACGCACTTTCCTGTCCATTCAGTTAGGCCTCATTTGGTATTATGCAGTGGCCAGTAGAATGTGGCGATCACGAACTGCGTGTGAATTGTCTGAAGTAGGGTCGAATTTTTCCCGAGACCGAGTTAGTCTGGAGCCTTCTGGAATAAAAGTCGGTTTTCCTACTATTATTATTTTTCTCAAAATACTCCAAACCGACTCATCATTCCGCCAAACCGCGTCAGCCAGGTAAGTTTCTTAGTGGACTCTTTCGATATATTGCAAGAAAAAATGAAATGGTGCTAGACGGGTTCTCAAGCACTTACCGAAACTTAGTTTTCACTTTAAAGAACCTGTGAATATTTCTTTGAGCCACTCAGTGCAAAGAATTAACCATCCAAAAGTATTAACGTTAACTGAACATGCTTGCACACACCATTTTCCAGTAGATTGTCTGTTGTGAGTTATTCGTGAAGAGCTCTCCGAGAGGTAGTGTATGGGAGTAATTGAACAGGACTAATTTACAATACCCTGGGAGGGGTAATGCTGCGGTAGTAATTATAGTGACTGTAATTGCTGTATGTCATTAATATTGGATCAATATTGTATTTTTCATTGGTATATGTTGTATTCTTTGTTTGGTACAATGTATATATTTGTTTTTGTTTACCATTTTCTTCTTTGTTGAAATGTTTGAATATGTATATATATGCATGAAAATATATGATATTTTTTTCATTTTTGAAGCCCCATGAGCACCTGTGCGCTATACAAGTAGCCACTATTATTATTATTATTGTTATTATTATTATTTGAGTTGATCTACAATCATCTGGTGCTGCAAAAGCCTACTCCCTAATCATGTATCATAATGCTACCCATTTCAGAGATGTCGAAAGGTATATTGAAGATATATCAAATATTTGCAACCATTTCCTTCATTGTTGCTAGCTTTATTTACTTTATGTATGAAGAGCAGGTAAAATTGGATGTATTTTTGGCATGCTATTCTTATTGATACTTTTCCTTCTATTTAATGTCTCTCTTACTGTCAATGCTACAAAAGTCAATTTGTTTAGTCTTTAAAGTGCGACGTATTGATTATTTGTACTTTCACAGTTTCAACTTAGTCCTGCTGACAGGTCTCTACCTATTTGTCTCTGTAGTAGCAAGCAAAGCTCCGAAGCTTTGGAGTACCTGTTTACAATGTACTTCATCCCCATATGGCCCTATGAAAAAACAGTCTCTGGACTAAAGTATGTGCCGTGATGAAATGATTGAAATAAATTTAATGTTTTAGTTAAATTTAAGTGTTTTTCTTAGTACAGTGTATAATTCTTTTTGACTTCACAGGCGGTGCAAAACTAAACATCAAGCCGACAAAAATAGTTCTGGAAAGAGACGGCACAGAGGTTGACGATGACGAGATCCTTATGGCTGGTGAAGTGCAAAGCCAAGTGCTTGTTCTACTGGAACAAGAGGAGTCATGGTGCAGCAGTCTGCTGACTGCTGCGACGAAATGCGACGCATCACTGTCTCCCGCCCGTAAGGAGATAGGGGAATCCAGTCAAAAGTCGGAAATGCCAAAACAAACCAGTATGTACTTAAGTGATATTTAATACCATAGATTTTCCACAAAATCCAGATTTTAGATACATATGCTTGAAATTCATTTGTTTTGAATTTCGTTTTTTGAATGATAATTAATTCCAAGCTATCACCTTTCCTTACGAAATCCCTGCTCAAATCTAATCAAAAACCGATAGGAAAGCATTATTTGACAAATATTGAGGAGAGCAAATTACAAGTATCTAGCTATGAGACAGTGAATACAAAAATTGTCATAAGTTCGCTTGAAAATGCTAATGAATTAGAAAAAAAAAAAATTAAATGGAGGTTCGGAAATTTCTAGAAAATTCAGTAGTATCTACAAAGATTGACCCAAGACACTACAAGTGCTGATGTAAAGAAGAAACTTTGTTTTAGACCTTTTAATTTGAGCTTGCTTCTGGATTCAGCCAGCTTTCTTGCTTTACATGTAATTAGATCTGATTTGAATCAGTGAAGTATTGCAAAGTCTACTGATTTGTTTTCCTTCTTGTATAATTATTATCTCTTTGTACCAGTACATGATGTGCGAAGTCCATCCAGAGAAATACCGGTATCTCTCCCGAAGTTCAGTTCATACGTCCATAATGAACTCAAGAGGGGGCACGCGAAAGCGGTGTGGATCAAGCTAATCGATGAAAGCGCCTACTTCTATACGACTCAAGTGGCACTACATACTTCTGAGGACTATAGGAGCATTGGGAAAGAGATGCATCTGAAGTACCCTGAAATAGCTCACGAGGGCAGTGAGCCGTGGGTAAATTTTTTTTGAATGCTACATTAATAACCATTTGGTTTAATGCTAAATGTATTTTCATCTTTTTTTAAATTTGTAACTGGAAAGCATTGCATACAGTCCCCACTTTCTTTTTTTCTTCTAAAGCTGCTCTCTAGACTCTATAATTGTTTCTCATCAGGTTGTCCATCTGGTGTATTGCAACATGGCATATGCTTGTAATATCACATATCATTTCAAAGTGATTTTGCAAAGATACCTTACACATAATATTGTATATCTATACGTATACATATTATAATTGACAATATGTATACAATGCCCGTAAAAACAAGTGATTTCTATGATAATAATAATAATAACAATAATAATAATGATAATAATGTAGTATTTATGCAGTGTAGCCTCTTCAGTGTTGCTACTGCTCTATTCAGCAGAGGGCCCTGCCATTATTATTACCCTAGCATTGCCAGGTACCCATTTTACACCTGGGTCGAGAGGGACATTGTGGGTAAAATCTTCTTGTCCACATACAATTTCACATACAATTGTCAATTACTGAGAGTGCAGTGTTGGATGTGAGTCAAAGGGAACTCCTTCCCTTTCTATTGATAGCTAACATGTTTACAGACGTCAGGCATGACTGAGCACCTGAACTTCAAAGACAACAATGAGAATATGCAGTGTTTCAAAGTTTGAGTGTTATCGTGTAAGGAGCAATGAGTGTCTTACTGAATGGGTGAGATCTGTCAATGAAAGCAGACAAACTAAGAGGCCAGGCTGTACAACTGCAGGTTGTGTTTAGGATTTAAGTTTTCGATAGCTTGGTCACTCCCAAAAGGGCTAACCTATTACCCATTTAAACTTGCTTTATGTACAAGACATGTTTTGTTGCTGCAAGATTTGTGTTGAAGATGAACAAAGAAAAGTGGACTATGTGGGTTGGCCTTTGTGGGAGTGACACAGTTATGAGATTGCTGGCAGTTTTAAAAATATGTACCATAAAATGAGAAACCCAATTTAAAGCACAAACCCTACACAGAAACTTGCATTCATACAGGCTGGTCTATTCATTTGGCCACTTTCATTGACAGATCTCATCCCTTCAGTTAGACATGCATTGTTCCCTCAAGTAACACTCAAACTTGTGGAGTTTGTCATTATTATCTTTAAACTTCATGTGTTCAGTCATGCATGACATATTTGTCAACATAATATGGTATCAATGGAAAGCAGAAGAGTTCTTCTTTCCTCACAGCCAACATTGGTCTCTCCTCAGCTGACACTTATGAAATGGTACGTAGACCTTCAAAGTTGGATTATCTTTTATTTTTTATATTCACTGTATAAAATATTCAGGTATTTCAGAAATCCTTCTTTACTTGCTTTATCGAGGATGAAAAGAATGTTTTTGAGGATTCAATTTAAAAAAAGTGATTATGAGAAACTATTGTGTATTTTTCAGTTGAAAGTCATTTGAGGCAATAAAGTTCACTCTAAAAGTACCTGAACAAAGGCTTTCAACCCAGCAGAGGTACAAAAGTACCAAAAAAAGCATGTCGCAAAACAAGTCTTTCTACATTCTATCATGTCTTGTTTGTATGTTTTCCATCCCTAATATTTGTTTTGTCATATGTTATCTGATTACCTTTCTATCTACATTCTGCAGTCGTATTTTAATCGTTGCCTGTCACAAAGAATCCGTCATGTGCGTTGGAACTTGAAACGCAAGAGTACAGATACGCAGACTGCTCCTCCAAAAGTCTCCAAAGACAGGAGTAACGTGCTGTTCCCACAAAGCAGTTCCAGCACTGTCGAGATGGACCCTGCTGAACATCTGTCCCATGTAGAGATGATAAAGAAGGAAATGGAGAAGGGCACGCCAAACAAGCAGCACCTATTCCTGCTTCTTAAGGAAAGCTTTCCCAGCAGACGAAGATGGATGTCATCTATCAAGAGTGGGGACATCAACACAATCGTTTCTGAATATCCTTGTCTGGAGATGGGTGAATTCGTAAGTGTTCCTATAAAGGACAAAACGGATTTGCACCAGATGTTTAAGGATAGTGACAGGAAAGAATAGATTAGATTTTGGCGATAATCGGTTGCTTGTAGTTTTTATGACCCAATAGTATAGTGACCACTCCGAACATTCCCGTTTCTTACTTTCCTATTTCTGCTATGCCCATACCATACAAAAACAGAATTTAACCCGTGTACATTGAATCACTGCATCGGCACGTACAGGGAATTTCGTTTTTCTTTTGCGTTTTTGCAGATACCATCAAAGATCGTACACTTGTACCATTTTTGATACAATCATCACACTCTCAGCTTGCGATAATAGCCAGCAAAAATTGGCGTATTTCTCAGTTTTTAATGCTATTGCGGCGACACATACTCTTAAAACTGGACTTAAAGGGCTCCTGAAATCCAAATGCATGTTGATTTGTTTTGATTTATGATACCCTCAACATCATTATTGCAGTAAAACCAATATCTGGAAATATTCATACTCATATGTCAGCATCGTAAAGTAAACGTTCCATATACCGGTATTTTTATGTTGTTTTTTTTCTTCAGATTACTTTAGAACGCCCACAAAAATTACTTCCAACCCAATATTCCTCAAATGACCCCATCTGTCAATTATTGCTAAAGTGGTGTAATGTTTAGCAAAATACGTTTGAATTCACTTTCATGAGGCAAATCTCTCGTTTGAAGAAGCTACACCCCTGTAGACAATGCAAGTGTATATCTTGGCAATCAAGGACTTAAAATCAAAGATATAAAACACCTGTTTCTTGACCCTGGCCTATTCTAAGCATCAGTCACCACCACAGGGGGGGGGGGGGCACCCGCGAGAGGAGGAGATTGTTTTGGTTTTGGCATGGGCTATGTAACTCCATGGTGCGTGTGTGTGTCGACAAACTTCTACAATGCTCTCCTTCTTATTCCTGTATTTTCGTTATTTATGGGTCAAATTTTTCGTTCGAAATTCAAAATGGATGACTATAGAATTTCTCATAGAATAGAAAATCTAAAACATTAGAAAGAATAGAGAAAATTGAGTGCACTTTGAATGGTCTGCCACAGGCAGATATCCTTATCATGCTCTTACGCAATATGACAGCTGTTGCGGTCATTAAACCCTGGCTTGGCCTCCAGGTTTGCCACGCCTGAGTAGAAAGTCGTTTTGCAGTGGGCAAGTACATCAACTCCCAACTCTCAAACGAGAATCGTTAGGGGGGTATAGCACCCCATCAGCTTCGTTTGGCGATGGGGTCTCGCCTCAAACGGGGGTTTGACGGCATGTTCCCCTCGACTCAGCATAACTTGCATTTTTCTGTATGATCTTAATGTGTCTAACAATAGACATGGGGAAGGAACATGCAAGTTATGTTTTCCTTGAATATTTGCTGAAATGCTTTGCCGACTGTATTTGGTACATAGGCTCACTTGACCACTTTCTGTTGCATCAGAGAAAGTTTTTATAAGCATTTATCTTCCATAGTGCATGTTTCGAGTTTACTCTTGTCAACTTCTATTTGCGAATAAGCACTTAAAGTTTGTTTAAGACATTGAAGAGGGCTGTAAGTTCGGAGATCAAAGATCCTGTAGATATGTGAAAAGCAACAGCGTAAACACACAGGCAATTTCCAGTGTGGTTGTGTATTGATTGTCACAAACTTTACAATTTGCCATAGTACTGCAAAGGTGACATGTATATAAACCTATATACATTATTCTCATTACCTTTGTTCTTTGTTGTTTTGGATCTTAATGTTAAGGTGATGCAAGAGTTCCTCCTCATCACAAAACAAGCTGTGGAAGACATCAGGGACCGTGCAGACACAGTCATGAAAACAGTATCGAAAATGACGAAGTGCAGACAGGTACAACCCTTGTACTCATATACATGTAACTGTAGATTATTGCAGCTTTGACTGAGATGTAATATATTATTGAAAACTATTACATTTAGAACAAATTTGTTCTTTCTTCTTCCTACAGTACAAAAGTTGGATTATTGCGGCACCATTGGTTGTACTCTTGCATGCTTGACTTAACTGCAGACCACATGCACATAATGGCTGCATGTATGCCCAAATAGTATTTTAACTAACCACACACACACACACACACACACACACACACACAAACAAACACACACACATATACATGCACCAGCACAAAAACACATGTACATCAGCAAAAATTAAACATTTCACCCGAAAAAAAAAACATGCAGTAATTGCCCAGGTTTAAATTTTGTGAACTTGCCCAAACATCGTTCGTGTATGCCTATACATTAGATAGCATTCGTTTTGTTTTGTTTTGTTCCAGATAGCCAATGTTTCGACTTTCCGACAAAGTGTGCCAAACAGCAATTATGTAATTTTATATGACAGCAACACTGAAGGAACATATTTTTACCAAAGTTTAGGAGATTGATTTAATCATTTATACTAGATTAACGTTCTTCAGGTTAAGTACTGCTCACAAAAAGGAAAAAAAAAACACCTACTGTGTGATTATAAATTGAGTGTGTACATGTTTGCCTTTGTATGCAGGACGCACTCCAGATGCTGGATGTCATCGAATATGTGGAAACTGAGACCAGATTTGATCGTGGGAAGGGAAGCAAGACACAGTCATTCCTGACCATCTGTGAGGTCTGTAGTCTTGTACAATACAAAAAATATCTAAACAGTGTGTCAGGCTTATGGATAAGGTAGTGCTATTGCCCTTCAATATTTAAAAAAGAAAAAGTGCATTTTTGTTATAAATGTATTTTTATACAGGAGGTCGTGAAGATATAAATTGGGATTATGACTCCTCGGGGGGTTTTTTTTGGTCTCATTCACTGAAAGTCCAATGAGATTTGGGAATCATAATTGTCTGTGCATGTGCTCATATGTTATACTTATAAAATCAAATGTTTATTGTACACTGTGCACTTGGGTGACCTGTTTTATTTCATCTTCCTTTTTGTGGGAGAGGGGATATTAAACGGATTGTGGTCGTGGTTTGAAATTGTAACGTTTTTGACATGGCATTGATATATACTGCACCCAAACTTGGATGACGCCAAGGAACTTTGGAAACTCCTAGCTGACCCATGCACGGGGACTTCATGGATCAGATGAGGTTGCCATTGCGACCAGGGGTTTAAAAAGTTACTGTGAGATCATTGTACAGTTCGCCAGAGGACTTTTATTTATCAGAAATCTTGGTTCTAGTGAGTCCATGTCATGTGTTTGCATGTGTACAGGCTGCCCCTCCCCCTCCCCCCCCCCCCCCCCCCCCCCGCCAAAAAAAAGCAACGAAACAACAAACAAACAATGGAGCTAATGTCTCTTGTGTGGCATAGTCTTTCTTGAAGTTAGCCCTTTTTTTTTGGCGGGGGGGGGGGGGGGATTCTATTGAAACCAAATATCCAAATTTGAGTTACTTAAATGAAGTAGTAACTGCATAATTTTGACAAACATATGAGCTAATGTTTAAGGTATATCATGTGAAAGGTACTCTGATACTTTGCAAGAATTGGCGAAATAAAAAGGACGAAGAGAAAATATTAAGATCTTTAATGGTGTCCCAAGCCAATGAGGCCACAGAAATGTTGTAATCAGTTTTCTTTTGTAACGAAAAATCCTCCGATGTGATGATATTCTGTAAGTGAATTTCGGTATAGGTTTTCTGAATGTGTACAACCTTTATGGATATAAGGTCTCTTTTCTTGGATGGGCAATTTTAGATATAAAGTGGATAAAAAAAGTTATAGGATGCATTGTCTTTCAGCATCCTTCTCGGCTATACAGTACGTGGTGTGTTTCTATTTTTTTCTCCCTGTTCTGTTGTAGGACGCTGCAGATTTAGAGAAACCGACCACTTCTAAACCGTTAGAACCACCCCGCCTTGTTGTGTTCACCCAGGATGATCAAATTCAACAGTGCACTGTTGTGGGTGATGGTGTTCAAGTAACCCACAATTCAGTTACAGCGGCGGATGCCATCATTCTGCTGCTGGCGTGCTATTACGCCTTTGATTTGGAATATCCCAAGATTTTTTCGCAGGCGTTGGGATTTTTCCAGAATTTTGTGGTAGGAGAAAGGTTCTTCGGCAAAATGTCCAGCAGATACAGTCAGTTCACTACGAAATACCTATCTATTAGTAAGGAGCTGTAACTTGACGATGTAACAATTGCACGTTACCTATACAGTATGTCCCAAAAAAAAATTACAACGGGACCCCTGCAATGATATCTTTAAAAATAGGGAATCAATCTACATACAAATTCAGGGTATGAAACTATAACTCATTGCCCACATCTTACAGAAAACCCCATTCGATTTGCTTCAGTGGTCAAAGTGAAATGAGGAATTTTGTAGAGGATGTCGGGAATCTCTTTTGTCCAAGTTCTGTCTATTATTCACTCACTACAGCATTGAATTGCTAAAATTTGAAAAATTAGACTCATGACATGCTTTACAACAATCTACATTTCTCTGTGACCGCTTAACCAAATTGAATGGGATTTTCTGCAAAATAGAGCTAAGATGTTATATTCTAAGGACCCGAAGTAGCACTTAAAACAGGTCGATCATTTTGGATGTTATCAATTCGAAAATTTGATTGTAATTTTTGAGGGACATACTGCAGTATGTCCCACAAAAATTACAATCAGATTTTTGCATTGATAACATCCAATATGATTATCTTATTTCAATGCTACTTCAGGGTCTTAAATTATAACATCTTAGCTCTATTTTGCAGAAATCCCCATTCGATTTGGTTGAGCGGTCACAGAGAAATGGAGATTATAGTAAAGCATGTCATGAGTCTGATTCGTCCAAGTTTAGCACTTCGATGATTTTGTGTGTGAACAATAGACAGAACTTGGACAAAAGAGGTTCCCGACATCCTCTACAAAATTCCTCATTTCTCTTTGACCACTGAAGCAAATCGAATGGGGTTTTCTGTGAGATGT